>NC_051164.1:64461456-64505887 GCF_013339745.2 Dermacentor silvarum
CGTACAACGCATTCACTTGCGCAGACGGAATCATCATCTCTCGTGTTTCTCCACGTTGTTGGTTTACCAACAAATGGCACAGCGGTGTTTCCTGCCTACCACGTCCCGGCGCGCGCGCTTTGACAGCGGTTTTGCCGCTCAAAAGCTCCAATTACATGCTTGAAATGACCGCAAACTTCATTAACTCGAAACCCTGTCACGAAGTTACTTCGTTATATCGCGAAAACTGCACGGTTTTCAATGCAACAAACATCGGGAAATGAAAATAGTTCGTTACATCGCGATTTCCTTAAATCGAGGTTTCACTGTAGAAAGGTACGTTTTGCATAGCGCGAACCGTTGCATCGGGTAGGTACGGGTGGGCCGAGAACTGGGCGGTGTTAAACACGCTTGGCCTCTCCGGGAAATGCCATGCCTACTGCGCTACATTTCAGCTAGAACAAAGTTCTTTTTTTTTTTTTCCTGCTTCGCCGTAGAAGAGGATTCGCGACAGAACCGACAGCAGCCCTCCTACGCCGTTGCGACACGCTCCGAGCGTGGCGTCGACGCAGAGCCTTCGTACTGCGGCAGCGATGACGACACGGACGCCAATGGGCCCAGCGCCGCCTACCGCCTGGCGTTCACGGTGGGCGCCATGGCTGTCCACTCGGTCCTCGAAGGCCTCGCGCTCGGGCTCCAGGTACGACCTGCCGCCCTTGGCCACTGCGGTTATTCCGAAGAACGGAAGGGCATGCTCTATCCTCCAATTTAAAGGAACGACATACTCGGCGTGACAACCTAAGAATTAAGAACAAGCTCCACCCAAACACTGCACATACACACTTGCTTGCTTCACTTGCTTCCGAGTTCATCTTTGAAAGAGGGCTGCGCCAGCTGAAGCCTTCAAGAGTTCTTGCTCTGCTAATATAAATGCAAGGCTGATTGGTAGAAAAAGCTTGTTTCTAGGTAAAATATGTTACCTTTGGCTCAGTGCTGTTATCACTATCTCCCATAAAACTTACCAAAACATTCAGGTTTCATCCTAAAACCAGTGACACAAACATATGTCCGGGGAAATAAGTGCATACAGGAAAACAGAAAGCGCTTGACGTCACGAAAATGATTGAACGCAATTGGCTGGCGCTATCTACACAAACTTTTGAGTTGTACAGTGGTACATAAGCCGCTGCATTCGTAAGTTGTCACAGACTATGGAGAAGAATATTTTAGGTTGTCGTTATACCGACCTTTGTTTGCCATACTGACTAACCGGGGATTCTCGAGCGATCACTTTCAGGGACAAAATCACATTCCTGCGATTTTTGTGACAACACCGCACGGGCTCAGTTATAGCATCTTCGCACAGTTACAGAAATGCTGCCGGGTTTTTGTACTTCCATGCATTTGGCACCAAGTCCCGTGAAATATTGTGTAACTCGAAATCTGAAAGTGATTGCTCGAGAATAAATGCATTAGGTTGCAGGCAAGTGCACGCAGCAATGTAAAGTCGCTTATTTTCTGGTAAATCTATACTATTTCACATTCCCAATTATTCCAGTTTTTGGCGGATCCTGACGATTCCGAATTATTAGTCAGCGACTGTAGTAACTCACGTTTCTGCAATATGACAGCCCTTAATGTGAGGAAGGGGCCTAAGGAGCTATTCTGGACAGTCAAATTTCTCCTTGTAGGCGTTATTATCCAATTACTGCGAGTAATTGAAGATTACAACGTGGCGAATTTATCAGTGGCCAAAATAGCACCCCGAGCAAGTTGGGAGGCTCGAATGGGAGACAGTTGGCAACGCTGCTTAGCTATTCCCGCACCAGCTCTTCGTAACGTTGCAGATTTTTACAGCATCTGTTTCGGTCAAATTAATTGCTCAATGATAATGAAGGACTACATTGCAGTCTAAATGAAGCAGACTCAAGCTGGAAAGTTTTGATAACTTTTCCTCAGACAAAACGGCCCGCATACAAAAAACATGTACTTCAAAATCCGTGACGTCACAGCGACGTACCATGGCACCGTTTTAATGCAAAATTGAAAATTTGGCCTTTACGTTTTTCTGTAATGATCGTTTTCCAATCACATGAAGAAAATATGGTATGTATTAAAAAAAATACTGTTCCAGAACAAACTGATATGTGTAGCTCTTTAATGACCCGTCAATATCGCAAGAACTGATCCCACGCGGCAGATACAGCTGTGTACTGCATCCGTGACCAACGGCAGTGTGTTAGCATGACGTGACATACAGGTTGAAATGTCAGCGGCCAGCTCATTCTCTAGGGTTGGTAATATCGATGAATGATTAATTGATTAAATGTATCCCGCCAAACGATTATTCTTCATCAATGTCCACCTTTCATTTAATTGACTTATTCAATCAGACCTGTTTGATTAATTGTTCTTGAGAGTTTGACAGGAGTGGCGCGAAAATTTCTACATTGTACTGAAATGGCGACGCACGAACAGTGACCGTGCAGCTGTCGTAGAGCGATTGTTTTTCCCCCGAGTCCCGAGTGACGTGGAGCCGAGCGCTTCCCCTCACTTCCCCCACACTGCACACACCAACCGGAGTCAGAGGCTTGAAATGACTCGCAATTCAAGGCAACCCAGTCGTTGATCGTCGTGCCACTCCCAGTCCACTAAAGACGTGGCACAGCATGTGCACCGATTTGGAGCATTTGACATAGCGATGAAGTTAATGTTGATTTCAGCAAATCTGTACCGTCCGAGCATCTATTCTCGCATGTTGGATGTGCGTTCATTCAAAGAAGGTGTCGGTTTCACCCAAACATCCCAGCCAATCGACATTCCTTCGCTCTGTAAAAAAGAGCATGTGGGGTTTAAAATCTTAAACGAGTAACTCTTTTCCCTTGTGCATATTGCAATTTCTTGCATATTCCAGTTGGACTTCACATTTCACTTTTGCCATTTTTGTTATTTCTTGTTTAACTGTACTGTACAGATTCACTAGTGCCATGTATCTTATTTAATTCTGCACTAAGTGCCATTTTATAACATGTATTGTTTATCTTTTTCAAAAGCCACTAGTGCAAACTATATTTAGCCGTTAACAAGTTAAAGATTATCCTTTAACAAACGTTTATACACTTGTGTTTCAAACCTACAAAAGTAGGTAACTGTGTTTCAACATTTTTGTAAGTGCCCAGCAGAAATTTCGATTAATCAATTAATCGATGAAAAACCCTTTATTGAAAGTGATTAATCGATTAAAGGCTAAAAATGATGAATTATTGATTGTTAATGAAATAAAAACATTAATCGACCATCCCTATGATGCTCGCTGTTTATACTCTATTCTGTGAAAAGTGGTGGTTGCTGCGGTGCTAATAGCTTGAAGTCGAAACATACGTAACAAGTGTTCCAAGCGCTTTGCATCACACATGAGAAGGAGTGACCTCCTTGCCATCGATCCAGAAGTCCCCAGATGTCCTTTCACTAAGCAGTGACGACTGAGCCCATTTTCTTCCAAGCTCTTTTAATCACAGAAGCTGTATTTGAAACAGTACGGACACAACGTCTTAGACTTTTTTTTTTATTCTAACAGCTTTTTGAACAACCAGTCTTTTTCCAAAGAGGTGGTCATGTGGAAACAGAACAAAGAATGTTTTGGCACTCGCTCCAGCTTGCCGGTTTGTCTGCTGTGCTGCTAAAATGGGTTGTGCAAACAAGCAGCAGTATGGCATACGACTGAGTGCTAAAACGTCACAATGTTCACTTCTTCGGTATAGAACAAATGACTGATGTGTTTTATGCAATGACTGCATTTAGTGTATCTTCAAAGCAACCAAATATGATGCCATCTTTGCTCTGCTGTTTTCTGAACACTTCTGCAATGTTATTCTGTTCCGTTCCATCTAAATGTGCGCTGCAGTACTTATTAGTTTCATGTTCTTCCACGCTCATAAATGATGTTTTCAATTCAATTTAGTTGAAGACTGTCTACTGCTCATCATTGTTGCTGAATCAACTATCGATGCAGGACGACGCTATTAAGCTGGTGTGGCTCGTGGTCGGCGTATACATGCACAAGACGCTGGTGACAGTGGCCGTGGCTCTAAACGCGGCTGCCATGGAACACAGCTCCATCGTTGCTGCCAGTGCTGGGCTTTTGGTCGCCAGCACCGTGCCCGCTGGACAGGTAGGTGCATGCTTTGCACCACAGAGTGACCAGCCTCACTTATTACGCGCCGAGTTGGGCTTGCTATGCCAATTCTGGCAACTAACATATCATATGTCCGCTGCAACCGTCTCTATTAAGCCAACCCCCACAGAGGAAAAAAAACCATTAACTTTTGGCGTCTGCCACTCGGCAGTGGCCGTCCCGTCACCCGGCGTACAAAAACCATCTGTTCGCCTTCCACCTGCTCTCACCAGATATTTGAAACCCAGTGAACGTTGCCACTGGGACTGGTCAGAGCATGGCGGAGTACGTAGACCAATCGGACTGCAACACATAGGTTGGTTTCCCGTCAGTTGTTTACAACTGTTGCGATGTCAACTATGGCCGCTATAGAACACCGTTTTAAGGTCAGTTGCTTTATTTTGCATGTAAAAAACATTGGTTTAGGTGCATTTTTGCTTTCTGTTTTGTTTAGCCAATGTCACTTTCAGTCGTCTGACCATACAAAATTATGTACGTTCGCCTATGCAAAAATCTGTCTCGAAACTTCACTCCATGGAGGTCGGCCTTAATGAGGCAGTATACCAGACTCGACACATTTTCTCAGCTCGATGGTTGCAAGCCTTTGAAGTGGAAGATTCTATACTCTCCAAGACAAATGCTCATGGAAACTTTTCTGTTAGACAATAATAGTTCCTGTTCGTATCAATAGATTAGTTGTTCCTCTCCCTTCACCCTCATAATGATGTAGCACTTGAATAAAAGCTGGTGTTGGCTGGACCAACACAAGATTGTGTGAACGTATGCATCTAAACTCATCAAAATGCTGCCCGCTTTTCAACAGGAAATAGCAACTGTACAACAAATAGCTGTCATTGCTCGACTCAGAGCCAATCCCCTTCTATCTGTACCTCGATGCCCCTTACTGGAAAGTATCTTATGCCCATCACATTAAGAACCTTAATCATGGTTAAACTAACTATAGTTACTGCTGACCACGATTTGCCATGTAGCTAGCAGCCACGCAATGCTTGAAATGGCAACACGCCTATTTGTCGTACCTTTGATCTGTTAGTTTTCTACTTTGGACACATAGAGAGTGAATGCACATTTGATTAGGTAGGGTGCAAATAAGGCAAATACTGCCAAATGAATAGCGGTGTCTCGACTTTTTTTCTGCATCTTATTTCATCCAACCCGCTGGATAATTCTATCAATGTCACCTGTCCCATCAGGGTCAAATTAACAGAAGCCAACTGTATTTCACAATTCAACTCAAAAACCTGCTACGTACACTTACTGGATTCTCCTTTTAAATGCTACCAATTTACTAAAAATTGCTTTAGTAGTTGCCTGACAAGAGGGTTTCGACTAATGGCGAATTCCATTGGGAGAACAGGAGCACTCAAAAGCACGCTGAAAGTGCTCGTTCCAGAGGCGACGTGTTTCAGTGGTCGAACAGGAGTGGGAGAGCCGTCATCCAGTGGTAGAACAAGAGCAGTTTCGCTGCGCCGAGAGCAGCCGGAAGCAGCCGGGACTGCTCTCGCCTGAAAAGCGGAGTACGGAGGAAGTCACGTGACTTAAACCGTCAGATCCTCCTCATTTCTGTTTATTTTGCTTCAGCCGGCGCGCGCGGCGGCAATGGCGGCAACCAAGCGTAGTTGGTGTTTTGGCACCGCTGTTTTTGACGTCGGTGATACGAGCGAGGTTCGCAGCGATTTAGCGACAGATCCTGGCGTTTCTAGTCCGCCTTGCTTCTCGTTGGATGCGCGGGGGACAGCGGCAGCAAAGCGTCTTCGCCTTGCTGAAGTGCTTGAGACGCTCGACGGTGACAGCAGCGAAAGCTGCTGGAGCTCAACTTCAGATTCAAGTTGCAGTTTCAGATGATCTTCGCAGGCGGAAACGTTGTGGGATGCGTCGGCGCTGCACAAAAGTATGTAGTACGTGGCCGCAAACGGTGACAGCGCTACGCCCGACAGATTACAAGACGATCACGCGTGTTTTTCCGCTCTCCTGCCGAGAATGGGGGGACGTCGATTGCTTTAGTCACATGGTACATTTCTCCTCACACGTCCCCCTCCCACCTGCTCTCCGAATGCACGCCGTATTCCAGTGGCGGGTCGAGTGTCCCTGCTCTGACTGCGCTGTCACCCGACTCCGCACTGCGCGGCGCCCTGCTCCTGTTCTCCCAATGGAATTCGCCATAAGTGAACAGTGAAATCAGAGTTGACCTCGAGAAAGCAAATCTACAAAAGAATGATGGCTATTGGTGTCAAGGCAGACTGTTGCACGTAAATGCATGGCTACTGATGGCAACAAGAATGTGATAAGCTTTTTTGTTTTATTCCCATCAGTCAGTGAACAAATGTAAACAATGACTTATGACCAACATGAGACTTTTGCAAACCCTCTTTTTTTTATCTGCACAGATGGCTGGGCTATTGATGGGCCGGCAGATTGGCACACTGACCAAGGCCTTTGTCCAGGCATTGGCCGCAGGCACTTTCTTCCACGTCACCTTCCTGGAAGTCCTGCCGCCCAAGATGAATCGGCCGCAGGACCGCATCTTCAAGGTCACCTTCATGATCATCGGCTTTGCCCTCATCGCCACGGCCAACATCACCTCGAGCCACATAGCCTTGGCCTATGCCTGAAGAGAAAAAAGCACGACTCAAATGAAGCGATATTTATTTTGTTCCACAGTGTGCCTCCTGTCCAGTGCAAACAAGATGCCCGGGTTTAAGGAATGTGGAGACTTGGAAGATGGTTTTATGGCCCAAAAGCGACAAGGGTAGCACGACTCAAATGAAGCGATATTTATTTTGTTCCACAGTGTGCCTCCTGTCCAGTGCAAACAAGATGCCCGGGTTTAAGGAATGTGGAGACTTGGAAGATTGTTTTATGGCCCAAAAGCGACAAGGGTTATAATGTGCCAGCCACAAGGCACGATAGAAATATTACTACAGTAAAAGCTTGTTAATTTCAACAGCACTCTGTTAAGCCAGTTGAAACAAATTCGAACTACCGTATTTATTCGAACCTAGGCCGATAGTCTTTTTTTCAAATACTAATCATATACAAAACACCAGGGTCGGCTTAGATTCGAGGATTTTTAAAAATGCCCCAGTTTTTAACAAACGCATGTTCATGCACAATATGTTAGCCAACAGTACCAGGTATGAAAGTATGCAGGATTGTTTTCACTGTTAAATTATGAAAATTTCAATTTAACCAAATCAGTTCTGCAGAAATCCGCAAGGTAGAGAAGTTCGATGAAAGAGAGAGAGAAAAGAAAAACTGTCATTCACCCGAGAGTAGCACGAACCTACTAAGTTCCGCATAACTGATTTACTATGTTCAGTGTGTCTGTGCGTTAAGTTATCGATTAATTTCGTCTCGCGCTGCCATCCACCAGCCTCTCGGTTAGCTCAGATGCTAGAGTGACTGCCCCAGAAAGGCACCAGTCCCAGGTACAAACCTCAGACCAGGACAAAATTTTCGTTGTCTACCAAGCTTTCTTTCCGAGACACCTGTATGGGTTTCCTTTATAGCTTTACGCTACTCTCGTAGTGGATGACTGTGTTCTTTTTCATCAACTCTGGCTTCCTTAATGGTGTATGCTGCTGCAAGAACTACCAATAAATTCAGGTTTAACTATGCAACAGGCAAACTGTGACTGGTTAGAGCACAACATACTGCCTTCAGCCCGTTAGACTGATTTAATGCAAAATTCACTGACGAGCTGTGCAAGTGCACATAGTGTGACAAAATTTTGAAACCTCTGGTGTGGTTAACTTGCCCAGAAGCAAGCATGTGGACTTCCACTCACAATGAAATCGCAGAAAATTAAACAGTCACTCATTCATTCAATCAATCAATCAAAATAAAATCATGAGGTTTAAACAGACATTAAAGTGAAACACTAAATTAGCTGAGACGAATAAAGTATCCTTGAAAATTCTATTTTCATTGATTTCCCAGTAAAAGGTCAATCAGAAAAAAAAAAAAGGTCGAAGGTACATTTTCAAATTTTTAGCCGGAACTATAGCCTGTGACATTACAGGTTTTAAAGTACACTACAGACAACTTATAATGTAACCGCTTATAGTGCAGAACTGGCTACAACGCGGCATTTTCTGACTCCCGTTTACCCTCTCATAGAACTCTTTGTATATGCATACTGCTTGCAGTTCAGCTGTGCGAGACGAAATACTGGTTATAATGAGGCTTCGGCGGGAAAATCCTGCTGACAAGCACGGTAGTGAGCACGTTTCTCAACGAGGTGTGCCTGCCGACGGGAGAGGAGAGCAACGAGGGCGATGCGGAGAAGGAGCATGAGACGCGGAGCAAATGAACGAACAAACAAAAGAGAAGAAAAGGCGGAGGCAGTGCAATGTGGGCGTGCGGTGGTTGCCTAGGCAACGGAGAAGCCTTTTTCTCAGCTGCTTATCAGTGGTGCGCTTTGCACTGAAAGCGGCTTCTGTTTCTGTGCACCCGTTGCGATGCATGTCGTGAAGTGCAGATATCAAGCATGTGACGCTGTCAGTTTAACTCTTTCCCTATCATGGGGAAAATAGGTGTTTTTTATACAGTCGAATCTCGATAATTCGAACTCGTAGGGGCCCGAAAATTTGTTCGAATTAAAAGAAGTTCGAATGAACTGAAGGACGTATTTTTGAAGTATTCGAGCACCATAGCAAGATGAACGAACGGTGCGAGTCGCGCAATTTCGCGGTGCGCAAGCGCATAGCGAGTTGCACCTACGCCGGCCAACGCTCGTTTCCCGATAATGGCAGAAAACGAAATTTCAGGGAGTGGACGGCGCCGACATGGCGACAGGCGCTCGCGCTCGCGGTGACCATCGAAGGTGAAGGAGGAGGGCGGCAGGAAAGCGGATTCGGCCTCGGCAACTGTGCCGCTTCGGTGGCTCCCCTCGCCCTCTTTCTCAACTCCCTCGCAGCTCCCTCATCTTCGACTGCTCCGTGCGCGCCCGCTGGCACCGCCGGTTCGGTGCAGATTAGCCTCCTTGAAGTTACGTTTTCTGTTGTTATCAAGAAGCGAGCATTTGCCGGCGTGGGTGCCAACCCCGCCGGTCCAGCCGGCCCGGCGCCACCTTAGGGTACGGCCACGCTAGCGGCAAAAAACGCACACGTCATGCCACAAGCGGCAAGTTTCTGTGCGTGAACGCCTTGCCGCGAGGCCACCGTGCATGGCACGCGCGCTTCGCCGCACGGTAGCGCGATAAGATCTCCCGCGCTCTCCGAACGCGCGAGCAACACCGGGAGCGCTCGTTGTTTCATGCGAGAGACGACGATCGTCGATTGAAAACTCGGCGCGGACCGGCGGCGGTCCGGTTGTGATGGCTCCATGACGTCACCCTCGTCGCTGATTGGTTCATCTCGCGGCACGCGGCATTTGCCGCAGAAATGAGTCTCGAATCCACTTCGCGCGGCACGCCGTGAAACCCCCAATTCCTGCCGCTTTTGCCGCTAGCGTGGCCGTACCGTTAGGCCGCTCCCTGAAGTTTTGTTTTCTGCTCTTATCGGGAAGTGCGCGTTTGCCGGCGTGGGCAGTTCGTTGGCCGGACTGGGCCTCCGCCGCTGCATGAAGGGGTCTCCCCTTAAGCTTTTGCTCTATGGCGGTGTCGGAGCAATGCAGGTCGGAGGCGCCGCCGCGTTATTCGGTGCGCTGCTGAGAGCATTGTAGGTCCGCGGTATGTTCGACTTAACCGTTGCAAATGCTTTCGCGTTAGAATTACCGAGCGTTTTCGCCCATTGAAATACACATAACTTTGACGGGACCGGAGCGTCAGTTCGAATAAACCGGCGGTTCGAATTAAGCGTGTTCGAATTAACGAGATTCGACTGTATGTTACGGCAGGTGTCTTTTCTGAATGAACTACTGCAATCAATATTTAATGTAATACATAAACAGAAAGCAAAATGAATGCACTTTTCACGCATTATTTTCACGCACTATTTTTGTTAACGAGATGTGTGTCATAAAAAAAAGATATAAATTGTTAAAATCAAGATTGTGCGATAAAATTGAACAAAGTTTGTTAAGACATGCTTGTATATACTAAAAAAAAATTACGAAAATTATGAGATATACAAAATCTATTGCCGTCTATTTGGCACTATCTCCGAGAAAATAAAAATTTTTGCACTGAACAGGTATTCCGCGACAAAAATTTAACTGCAAGCATTACAGTTGGGCGTGCTGGGTTGCGGCCGCCGGTGTACTAGACTGGTTTGCGTTGTCGTCGCTTTCATACTAAAATCCACTGAAATGTCAGCGTCTTCTGACTCACTGCTATTTGATGTATCGATAAGATCAGCAGCAGGGGCAGCGAAATCGCGACATCTGCAATCTCCGAAAGCGCACGTGCCGTTTCTGGAGCCGGACATCTTTTCGTTCTCTTTTGACGATCGCAAAATTTCAAAGCGCGTTTAAAAATCACTGCCTCGCGGGAAAGAAGCTAACTGCTTTCGAAAACTAAAATATAGTTCTCATCCTTCACAGTCTGATAGCGCAGTCTGTCCGTGAGCGGGGCGGAAGGTCTCGAAAGCGGCGTTTCAAACCATCGATAGAGGCCTAACGATGTCCAATGGGCCCAGTACGGAAAGAGTTAAGCAGTGTGCCACAAATTTAGTTTGGAGCTACAGTCACCGACCAATAAATCGGACACCGATAATCCGGACATGCTCGGTAATTCAGAGAGCTTCGTGGCAAGGCCAATGGCCCCGTAGGCTTAATGTGTAAAGACGACCAATATTTTGGACAGCCGCCAGCTCTACATTTGATCATCCGGACTCCGTCCGTGACTGTAGCGTACGCGGATTCTGCCGCCATTATCTCCTATGGCAACCTCGATGAACAAAGTATGGCCTCAGAGATGCAAAAGATGAAGTATGACCTCAGAGACTACACATAAAATGGTAATCTCTGAGGCCTTGTCTCGATCACAGCACTACAGCTCAGATTAAATTACAAATGCTAATCTTGGAGGCTTTGCCTGAATTGTGAGTTTGCATCAACATTGCAATCATCACATCCTATTCTGGCATCTCAGCGCATCGCCCGCTCTCGCCATTCTGTTTGTTTAGTTGGCATTCCAGACAGTGCTCAGCTGTCTCCAAGAAGTCTTTCTAGTTATCGACAGGCCGCGTCAAATGGCACCAACAGTCCCCTCGCAGTCTGAATGACCCCGACTCCGCAACTGAAGAGCCTGAACTTCCGCCTACCACAACGAGCTCAAATGCGGACATCATTGATGACCTAGGCTGCGATGTGCAGATTCCTGCCGCCGTTACATTTGAAGACGAAATAATGACGAAATAATTGAGCAAGTTCTCCCACCGTCAAACAGCGACTCTAACTTGGATGATGATCTGCCAGGTGGATCTGACTCAAGCCTTTGCAGTCCTTGCATCAGTGTACAGCAACAACAGAAAACCGGCAGAAATACAGGCGTACTTGGTTGCACTTAAGCGGAAGTGTGTGCAGCAACGAATCGACCACTTCTTCCTTGCACAGGGGCATTAAAACGTAAATAAAATGATCTTTTTCGGGCACATTATTTTTTTTCTGACATTCGATACATCGGACTTATTTACGTTCCCCGTGAAGTCCGAATTATCGGTCGTCGACTGTATCACGCTTTAAGTGCACTTGTGAGCTTCTGCTGTTTGTAACAATGTGCGCACGTACAAACTTGGTAGGCATTCGTAGTAGTTGCCTCGGCTGATCGCCCGAGGAACCGAACTCCGCTTCGTACGCGTTGCTGTCAGTTCAGCCCGTGATCACATGCGCTGTCTCTACGTAATCGTCTACGGGTATGAACATATCAAGGGCAAACTTCCCGCGACGACATGCCACCTGGCACCCCCACCGGCTAGGCCTAACCAGCGTGCCTTTTTGGTGAACAAAGTTGTGGTTTGGTGCCGAGTCAACAAAATTTGGAGGACGCTTAAGCTTCGCCTTCAAGAGTGGAACGCGATAGCATTCAAAGATCCTTGACTGTTTCTCACACTTCCCAGCAACTGCAGCTTATGTAACCGTAATGTTTACCGGGAAACGCTGGCGGTGAACACTGTGCACGAAGGCGCGCTTTCTGGTGGAAACGCGGCCTCTTTCGTGGGCCGGCCTGCTTTTATTGTTTGCACCTTTAATATTTCAGCCTGAGAACATTTAGCATAAAAGGCATGTGCTGTCGGTGTTTTATTTCATGACAATTGTTTGTGGGCTGTCACTCTCAAATTTCCGAGGAATAACTTTGTAAAGAATGCAAGACAAAGTGTGAGCAACTTTAGTGGTAAAATATATTTGGAGGGCCTGCGTAGTTGGGGATGATTTTCTCGGCCACGGGCGGCAATGCCGACGCCGACGCCGGATTTTCTGTGACACGGGGCCCTAAACGCTATCGCGTTAAAATGCGTTGCAATGGCTGTATGGTACATAGAAAGCGGAGGAACCACCTTGATAACGAAAGTGAGGGCATGGGCAACACTCGAATGGCGGCGACTTGGTCTGCAGGTCGCCATGTTTTTGACATCGTGCATACGCCGATCAGTTGAGACAGATTAGACACTGTATCGAATGAGACACTGTACCGCGCCTGAAATTTTGGTCGCCGTTGTTTTTTAACAAATTATTATTACTTTGTCTGCTTCATGCAAAGATTGCAGGTACTTGGACATTAACCTTTGAAAATTTGTAAATTTAAACGGATGCAAAACTCCCAGTCACACGCTTTGATTATAGGATACGCGCGGCTGCTTGGTCTACATGTTTTACACATGTGCAGGCCTTGAAAATCATTGTTTTGGTTATAGTGCGGTACCGCTTATAGTGCGGATATTCGCGACTCTGGCGTCTTACGTTATAAGCGGTCTACACTGTATTTTTTTTCCACTTCTTTTTGTGTGTAATGCTTGCCCTGTGGCATAGACGTTTATTTAAATAAAAGTGTAAGTGTGAAGACCCTCTTCATGCAGAAATTGCAGCAGTAGCTTAATGAAGTTGTCCACTAGCCAACGCTGTAACTTTCTTTATATTGTTTAAATATTTTGCCATGAGTACACACCTTTATTTAGTAAACTTTTTTAATGATGATGTACTTTTAAACGCAGAGCGCACAAGCAGCAGTAATCTTGGAGCAGCAGAGACTGACAAACAACAAACAGTTTTTAGATCACGACTAGTTCAGTGAGTTCGCTGTTGCCGATGCTTCAGGAACTCATCCGCATAAACATGTCCTGCGCAAGTACCCTTTTGGCATATGGCGTCTGGTGTTGCCCAAAGTGGGTGGTGCAGGTATAATCACATTTCCTTTTTGGTATGCACTTAGTGCAATCATGCTCCAACGTATCTATCAACATGTTTGAAATTTTTCGATAACAGAAGTCACTTTTCGTAAATCTCGGTGCAACATTCGTATAATCTTAAAACGAGTCCCCATTTGTAAACTTCACGGAAAACCCCCGAGAATCGGCAGCTACGCAGCCTGCAAAGACCTGTTTCCTGGGCACCCAAGACCTTCCTCGTAGCAAAAACGATTCACGTACCTGTGGCTATGCAGTGGCCTTGAGTGTTCGCGTAGCCATCTCAAGAGCGCCTTCCTTTGTCTTGTGGCCACCGATGAAGCCACTGGAGTGGACAAAGATGCAGCCATCAATGCCGCTCACTTTCGACAGCTCCTCATCCCGCACTCCTCGCCACTTCTCTGGAAGGAACACCCTGCAGGGAGGGGGGCACAGAAGGGTCACTTGGAGGGGCTTGGCAACACTTACTGAACATGGTAAACATGCAGCAAAGTCATAACTACGGTGGCCAACATTTCAGTGGACGGAAGTCTGAACAAAGAGAGAGAGGGGAGGGGACAATTTTGTGGCTGCAGGTTATTAGAAGAAGTGACGAAGGTCAAAGTCCAACTTTTAAAAAAATTTCTAAGTTTATACGGCCGATAAAACTACTATCCTTACTACGTATAGCTGGCTACTAATTTGCTATCCCAACTGATGCTTCACCTTTCGGGCGGAACTGTCTTTTATTGAGCAACTTTAAAATAGCTCGTCAGTTTTCGCTGAACATTCTTTTTTTGATAGTTCGTAAACAAGTTCTTTTGAAAGTTAAAGAAAAGTCGCAGTTTCGCCCGGAAGCATTGATTGCAGTAGCAAATTAGTGAACAGCTATACAAAGCAAGGATAGTAGTTCTATCGGCCATGTAAACTTGTAAACATAGTAACTATGCATACTAACTAAAAATAAGTAAAATGCATACTAACTAAATTAACAAGCATGGTGTCACTTTGCACACAAGCAAACATGAACGCATCTCACTCGATGACCGCGGAAACTGGCTGTCAGAACGCTGGAGTGAGTCAGCGCGGCAGCAGCAGTGAGTGAATTGAGCTTCGTGCCGGCGCTCGCATCAACGTGATCTTAGCCGCGAAAACATAGAAAGGGCGGCCTCTGCCCCTGCCGCGGATGGCTTTCTAGATAGAGCCGCATGGCCGGGCGCTCGCGGCGCAGAACCCCCCCCCCCCACTTCCCCCGAAGCCTTCTGGCCCGGTGGGAGTGCACAGCCGCAGTAAAGAGTGGCTCCTTCAATTCTCTACCCTCCCTCAGGAACGTTTGTGTGATGATTGCGCTTGCTTCCCGCCCTTATGTGCGTGAGCCGCGATTGCCAGCTCACAGCGTATGACATGCTGCGACGATTTTATCGCCCGTGTACTTTATACAGAACCTCACGACGACGACGACGGTGGAATTTCGCCTAGAGTGCCCATATGATTGCTATCTCAATAAAATGAGGTCAAGAATTCCGAAACAAGAGAACACTGTAGAGCAGCGTGACACGAGTGATACGACTGGCGGACGAGGGCAGGCACTTCGTTCAGCCACGTGACCGCGTGAACATCTCGCTTGAAAAGCCAACCAAAACAAGTGCGAGCGAAAGCTGATGCAAGCAGACGATACTTGCTGTGGGAGGGATCGGTCCAGGACCGATCCCTCCCACAGCAAGAAAAACCCGATTCGCGGCAGCTTGTGTGGCACACGTTTTTCCGCAAGTGTCGCCAGCCCTTAACACATTGTTTGTGGGTTGTTGGAATGTCAGTTGATCTAGTACACATGAATATAAAGCTACGAATTTCAGAAATACTAGTTTGCAGTCCTATCATCCAATTTCATGTGAAATCGCGATAGTATCAACCGCAAGAAAATACATTGCTTCTAAAAAAAGTATTCTCCCGAAAAGCGTATTACGCAGAATCGTATCAATAAGGATTGCGTGACTATCTTGTTCTATGGAGTTCTATGGGAGGTTAAACGGGAGTCGGAAAAGGTCGCGTTGTAGCCAGTTCTTCACTATAAACGGTTAAATTATAAGTGGTCTATACAGTGGAATCTCGATGATACGATCACGGCTAATACGAATTTCCGGATGATACGAATTTTTCTGCGGTCCCGGCCGAGCCCCATTACTTTGCAACGTGCTAGAGAACGGTTGTTACGAATCGATTTTCGACCCGCGTCGGTTGATACGAATAAACGCCGCCCCACCGACGGGCGCGAAAGGGAACAGCGCGCAGTCACAGACGCGGCGCCGGACAGCGCGGCAGCCGCGACTTTGCGGGACGAATTTGAAGCGGTGGCGCTTTTGTTGCTTTTCATGCTTTTCTTGTCTCTTCGCTCGCTGCGGCGGCCGCGCTTCTCCACGCGCGGCCGCCGCAGCAAGCGAAGGTTCGTGTGATCTATCGCTGCAACGGAAACTGAGCGGCGTAAGCACAGCACATACAAAGGTCAAAGCCGTGTGGAGATCGCTTTCAAGATACGGTGCGCACGGACAACACCGACCGCCGGCACGGGCGCAAAGTACAAAAACGCATTTGTTGGCAGAGTAAGAGCCCCCACTCCCTCCCTCCCGCGCTACCTTCCCGCTTTGCTCCTTTCGCGTGGGGAGATTGCGTCGCCAGTTACCCTTGCGCTCGGTTGCAAGCATTTGGCGCAGCAGCACAGCGTCGTCCCCCCCTCCCTCCCTTCCATACCCCCACGGCCTTTCGCACAACGGAAGCTGTGTTTGCTCTCCGCTGTGCGTTTGCTGTCCGTGAAGGCGCGCGTCCCCCGTGCGATTTCGCTCGCACATACGGCGCGCGGTGACGACTTTATCGCCCTTGGACTCGTGCTCCACGTCTCATGCTTCTCCTCCGCATCGCCCTCGTTGATCTTCTCTCCCATCGGTGGGCGCACCTCGTGCTCGCTACCGCCCTTATCGGCGAGATTTTCCCGCGGAAGCCGCAATTTCGTCTCACGCGGCTGCACTGTAAGCGGCATGCGTATAAATGCCGCTCTATGGGAGGGTAAACGGGAGTCGGAAAAGGCCGCGTTGTAGCCAGTTCTGCACTACAAACGGTTACGTTATATGTGGTCTATACTGTAAATGCTTTTTACGTACGTGTGCCTGAGTGAGTTCACCTCTCGACTCTTTAATTTAGCTAGTTTTAATTGTGTTTCGATGATACGAATTTCGGCTAATACAAATTTTTTTCGTGACCCCGTGAGATTCGTATCATCGAGATTCCACTGTACTGTAGTGGACCTCGTTGTATAGAAACATTACATAGAAAGTTCTCCTTTCCAGTTTTCCTCCAAAATATAGAAGGGTTTTTCTAGCTTTATGGGCAGGTGAGTTTTGCAGGTTATCGTCAGCTAGTAAAGATCAATCTGTGCGACAGACAAAGTGCGGAACGCACATCACGTGACTCGATCACTGCTTCGCATGTGACCATCGTTGGCGTTCTGAGGGTCGATCTGCGGTTGCATCGATGGAGAAGAGCAGGGGCATTTTTGTCCGGTTCAGCGTCGTTTACTATCTGCCAAAGGTTCTGAAATAGCGAGGGCCATAGCAAGCTTGCGAGGCACCCCCTCCTTTTTGTGTCCATGCGCCATCTACGAAAATGATCAAAATGATCAGTGCACTAGTCACATGATACTTTCATGCCCACCGTGTAAATATAAAGCAAGAAAAAAGATCTACGTACATGAATGGTGTCGGGAAGGCTGCCGTACAGTGTGTCGCAAAGATGGTGGCCGGGAACAACGTTGGTGCCAACCCGTACTTTCACTTTCATTGGTGAGGCAGTTTTTCGTCTTACCGAGTGTCATGTGGCTGGTGCGAATAGATCTACGTTGATTTGATACTAAACTGTAACTTTATCACCAATGCCCAAAGAAGTAGCGCCGATTAGGCCTAATGGCCGGACTGACGGCTGCTGAAGTGGTGTTCGAGCGCGTGGGCATGCGTGTCAAGTTCGTCTGTGTGCTTAAAGTTGCATGTGGGCAGAAAGCTCAAAACTGCGCGAATATGCGTGCGAACACAGAACACGCGTATCCAATATAATCTACATGCCTTTCGGCAGCTAATCGGCCCGATCTCAAATGCTTTTGTGCTTTTGGAAATTTGCACTGCCTTTGTCACCGTTCCCTCTTTCCCTGTAACGTGGTCGTTTCGGACTGTCCTGCCGACAGACGAACCTTGTACTGGCTGAGACAGCCCGGCGTAAAAAGGCTGAGCATGTTACGGCACCGACCACTCCCGATGTTTCACCAAATATACTGAATGCTCGAAAAATCTAATAGTGGATACTCGATTCGTGAATCGAATTAGTTGAATGTCCTCTATTCAATTCGATGATATTCGAGTATTCGCAGAACACTAGTATTTTCCCCATTTCCTGCAAATGCCTCCATAAGGATGCTAGCAGTATGTATGATGTAAATATATAAAAAAATAAAAATTTTCCCTTCAGTGACCCTTAAGCCTATCTTGCTCGGCCCTCACCGGCAGTCGAAGGAGCCAAGGGCCACGGGCACACCCTGCACCCGCCAGCTGCCGCCCTGGTCCTGGTACAAGACGAACTTGACCTCGCCAGGGATGGACAGCTCCTCCTCTAGGGCCAGCAGGTGGTCCTTCCAAGGACAGCCACCACGCTCCAGAGTCAGGATGGTACCTGCTTCGCCAACCTATTTTGGAAGGACAGAAGCATGTTTTACCAAACTAGCATGCGAGGATGTATTTACCACAGTTGCACACGCGTTAGAGTAAGACTCCTGTTGTCATAATCAAGCAGGCCAAACTTTCATGCATATTGTCATGTTGTAGTGATGGTGAAGAAGTACCAGACAGTGCCAAAACTGTGCCTTAAACGTATAACTCAGTAAACTCAGTGCAACGTAATCATGAAAAGCATCACCCTTTATCGGGCGAACTTGCGCTGCCCAAAAAAGCAAGCAACACTCAAGTCAGAATGATAGCAACGAGCACAGCCGTCAAATTTGATCCACGGCTCAAGTGTGATGGCTATCCTACACGGCTCGTCCTACATTTCACTGCAATCGCTGGGGTTGGAGTAAGTTCGAGAACATACACCATTATTCATTGTGGGGTCTCACACGAGCTCTTGGGACAAAGGAACGACAACACAGTAGTGCAAACAATAAAAAGGACATTTATTGCACCTTTCATACACTAATGCACGCTAGCCGAATTACTACCCATAGAACATTCACATGAGCGTGCGACAAATCAAGGAAGTCCGACTCACCGCGACCGGATAGTGAGCGAATATGTTCGCCCACATGCTAGACACCAACGCCTAATCGTTCACGTGTATGGTCACGCGAATGGAGGCGCACTCGAACGATCCGTGTTCGTCCATATCGGTGCACCTGCTCCTAGCCTTGCGAGACGGTCTCGCAAAGCCTGGATCGGCACACGCGCGGCACGTCTGCATCGCTCACCGATCCCACGTCCAAGAGCAAGCGCCTTCTCCCTTTTGCCCCCAAGTAACCCCTGCCGTTAGGTGGCGTTAGCAGCGCAACACTAGCGCCATCTCTCGTAATATGCTGCCGCCGTAACGCCACGCGGTGAAGCCGGATTACAGGAGACAGGAGCCATGCGGGGAAAACAACATCAGGGGACGCATGTGCAATTGAATGTGATACGAGTTTTGCTGTAGAATCGGTGACAACGAGATAATGTAGGAGTGTCTAGTGCTGAGCAATAACTTTGTAACGGTGGTTAGCAGGTAAAAACGGTGACTGGGAAAGGCTAAATTCTCGTTACGTCAAGGCTCAACACACAAGTCTAGTATTTCTGAAATTTCTGCAACAACCTTTTGTCGCTGCTGCAGAGCCGTCAGGACAAGTTCACGGGCAGGCAGCCACGCAGTAGCGTAAAAACGCACACGCTCTAGGAACTCTTCACCCGTCAGCTTCATGGCTTTCTGGAACTGCTCCTGCGAGCAGGAAGACAAAACAACATTAACAGTCAACAAAAAAATCTGCCTTGTAAGCATTCTTCCCTTTCTGTTTCAATTTTTCATTATCCCCTGGTGTAACACGCAGCCAACATAGGCAATAACTGCAGTACTCAAGCAATTCCTTTAATGCAATAACAATAAAAGAATAATCTTTACAAACTTAGACCCCTGTTAGGATTACAGTAGAACATTGTTCATAAATGTAAAAGAATGCAAGAAAAAAATGTACTACCCGGGAAAACATACGACCTGAAGTCACTGAAAAATTTGGCAGACGTTGACATCTATGTAATGCCTCTCAGTCCACCTTTCGAGCAAAGCAGTGAAGCTCAGACTGGTTCTACACTTCCCGTTCCATACTTTGCAGGTAACGCCACGCAATCTATGCAAGAGGTGTGGTCACAGAAGTCTTGTGCCATGTGCATCGCAGTGCAACTGTTTTAGAGCCGCGACACTTTCTATGGAATATATAGTAACCACATCTTGTGGACATAAGGTTATGTTGAATCGGGCCTTATTTGTGCACTTTGTTCTTCCAGTATGCGACATACTCCATTTTGGTTGAAAGCGCAAGTGGTGTGCTGTGGCCACAATGGTCCCAGAAACTTACCACTCCACTTGTTCGACAGTAAACAGATTCCCATCAGCGACACCTTCAACGTAATGATTATGACATATATTGTGACACAAAGAGCATGATAATTAATTTTACATCATTTACTTGACATGTATCCACCATATTTATGAATTATAAGTCGCACCCCCTACTTTCTGCGAGTTTCGATGAAAGAATTGGTATATAAATCACACTGGTATATAAGCCGCAGGTGTTTTTAACTCAGCCGGCAAAATCAAATGATGCACACATGTGCACTTGTCAAGAAATGCCAAACTCACCAATACTTCGGGGCACTAAATTTCCGTAAATAAAATTTTATGATCCACAAGTTCTAGCAGAAAAATTCTTTTCAACCTACACTCCTCTTGGGCCCAGTAAACAAATATTTATTGCACTTCAGTCAAAGCCATCAAAGGACTCGTCCTCCAAGTCACTGTCTAAAGCTTCTGCTACTTCGGGCGGCAGCACCGCTGGGTAACCATTGTCAGCCTCTAAATAAGTTTTATGCGACGCTACAGGCAAGTCGCTGGCATTGCCACTGCAGCGCGGTGTGGTTGGGAGAAACACACGGATAATCACGATGCACCTGAACCAGCTTGAATAAATGCACACAAAAAGTGAAATAGCGACAGGAAGCCAGAAGCACTGCGACTTCTTGCGCGGGCAGCTGATGATGATGATAACTAAGTGGTGCTTTTTATAACTGGTACATCTTGGGAACACCACAATGTAACAGTCAAGAACTGTGGCACCCTTTAGTTATTCATTGCGCCAGTTTCGTGGGTTTAACCTTTTAAGAAAAACTAAACTATGATAGCAAGCTATAGCAATCACCGGAGCCACCTATAACACAAACTATGTTGGCAGCATTCAATGTTGCTACACTACTTGCACCACTGTGCTGCTTACACAGCGAGCCCTAGAAGGTAACATCTTTACCAATGGTTGCTCCACTGTTATTACGACTTCAATTTCTTTCAGAACACGCATATTGGTTGAGCCAGTATGTATTTAAGTTGCACTGTTGTATAAGATGCAACAGCAAGAATTTTTGAAAAAAATAAGAGACTCATACACCAGAAAATACGGTACACCTTTCCTTCATCTGTTATGCACTATTTCTGGTCATGAATGTGAGCACTGCGAGAAGCCTCTCTCTCCCCTTCGTAGCATTCCCTGCTTTGTATGAAATGTACCATACTTCATTTCTCTTGCCTCCGTTATTCCGTGTTGCTTCCTTAATTGTTAGTATTTCCTTCTTTGGCCATGCGCGTGCCGTGGTCTGCCCCTACTACAGTATTGTCCCCTGTGCCATCAGAAATACATGCATAGACGCCGTCGCGCTCAAGAGTCTGCATGGGGTACAAATCTGTGTCCAAATTTCCAAGTGCGACCACGGTGCGATGGCAGAGTGGTAAGTGCGCCCGGCTTCCAAATGCAAACTGCCACAGAGGCACGAGTTCTAGCATCGATTACGAAAAAAAAAGGGGGACGAGCGGAGACAGCAAAGACACTTTCAAGCTGAAAAAAAAAATATTCAATAAAATATGCTGCTGGACAACAGCAATTTCAGAGGACATGAGGCAGAAATGTGAAACAGAGCATTTTTCTTTGATTTGCATAGATACTTCAAGCATCAATCAATCATGTTCACTGAAAATTCACTTTCACCACATTTCTTGCCTCTTCAGAATGATAAAGAAGTGCACAGCTGTACAATGGATCAGGAATGTTCAAATCAGTGAGTTTCGTTGAATTTAGAATGTGGAGTCTCTGCCAGAACTCTATACAGGAACGTCAGATATGACGACATCAACTATTTCATATCAAGAACACTAGGAAAGTACTTATCCAGCCAGTTGAAAGACGTGCCTGACGTAAAACATTGTGAAAAGCAGTGAAGTAAATGAAACCGCCCGCTATGTGACAACATATTGACACCGAGAGCATATACTACCCAGCTGTCACCCTTCCAACTCATTTTGTTAAAACACTTAACACGTATTATTTATACTTGCAGCACAGGTCCAATCAGAACATACTGTAAAAGTATGAGCAGTTTAACGGCAGGGGTGAATGAAAGAAGACTTGACATGACAGGCGCACAGAGTATCTGTTCTGTGAAGTCTTTCCAAATGTGTGGACGCATATTAAACATAATTTTTTTAAATCAGTGCTGCTACTTTCAATGCAGCATCATGCCATGTGCAATTGTGTGCATAGTGCCTGAAGGTGATAGCTGCAAGCAAAAGCTCGAATACAATTTTAGAGGTCCAACCACAGAGAGAGAGAGAGAGAGAAAACCACTCACGTCGAGCTTGGGGTTCGGTTCATTCCAAGGCGGGTTCAGGTGCGCCACTCGGGAGCTTAGGTTCGTGTTTATCCGGTACCTGCAAAGAAGCCCGACACAGACAAGTGGTTGCACATGCTGCAAGCTGCACTGCATCGGCCGTAAGTAGACCACAGAAGCCAACATACACAAAAAGAATAAGCACAGGTGGATGCACAGTTCCTATGCAAAAAACTTTGACGCACTCATCACCATTGTTCAAACTTAGTAGTCACACTGATCGGGCTATTGACATTTTGATATTGCCGTAGCAACAATGAAGAAGGATAAGCACTTCCAGAAGAAAGAATAAAGAATCAAACTTGTATTGGGCAAACTTGTTCGCTGAAAGCAGAGCAACACTGACAAGTAAATGACAGTCATGAGATCAGATTTGTCGAATCTGATCTCTTGGGTCAAGTTGAACTGCTATTTATATGTGTCACCACATATTAGGCATAAGCATTTGCACTTGCATAGATTAATTTGAGATTGCACGTTTCTTGCGCTATAGAATAGGTGACGAAGTTAGAAAATTTTCAAATACGGCAAGGACGTCTTGTGCTATTTCGGTGAAACACAGTCATGAATAAAAAGTAGAACTACACATGCGCACAAATAAAATTCTAAAATCTATCGCAGGTACGTGTATTGTAATCACAATTAATTGCATAACCACGCTGCACAGCTGTAGTAGTGACTACACCAGGGTGATAGTCAGATTGGTTGCTACATGTATTTTAATGATGTCCTGGCACTCAAAAAAAAAAAGATATTACAGTCGAGTGCCTCTACAACGAAATGACCTGAATAACGATGGAATAATTCTGTTGTGGTTCTATTGCGAGTTGTGCGATGTGTGACCTTTACAACGAATCATTTTGAAGGTCCCAAGCACTTCGTTATAAAGGCGTTCGACTATAATCCAAAGATTGCATTTCTCAGCAGTTCCATGTTAATACACTACGGTGCCCCCTATTCCCCTTAGTTCATCATACGAAACTTGACAGTGGGTCTGATTTCATGTGATGTTTGCAGGGCACAATCTTCTCATGGGCAAAGATGTCTTTTAGTTTCCAATTCAACAGTCTATCTTAAATTCCTTAAGTTAGGCTGCACAATAAACTTCATTGAAGTTGAAGTGTGTACCAAGATGTGTATTTGTATCAAAATAGTCTGACGGGACGAAAATGAAGCGATTACATAAAGAGGTGTATTTAGATTATTTACAAACTGTGACAATGATGCATAAACGAGCTATAGCTGCCCGAAACAGTTGAATTCTACACCAAATCTTCTTTGTCAACGGTCAGCCGTGTCCTCAGCGCCATGCCCAGCTGTTCGTAAAAATATTTAAAAAGGTCGCAGTTTCAGCCATAATGCAAAACACTAGTACGTGCAGCAAGTTTTGAACTGTTTCGTGCAGCATTGGCTGGGGTAAACACCTGACACAGGTGCTCACAAAAAAATCACCTTGAGAAGAAAGCAACGTTATTCAATGATGACACTGGTCGAGTCATCTTTGTGGAGGTGGCGCTCCCTGGTGGTGACCAAGTGGAGAAATGGGCTTTCTTGCTCTGCTTTCCTATTCAACCTTTCGCTTCTTACCCCTGGTTTCATTTAAAGGGACACTAAAGGCAAATACTAAGTCGACATGGACTGTTTAAATACCATTCCAGAAACCTCATGGCACTTTTCATGCCAAGAAAAGACCTAGTTTAAGAGAAAATTGCATATGAAGGGTCTGAATACATTAATCCCAATTCAAATCTCCCGCGACCAAACCAGGGAGTGGTGACGTTACATACGCCATCACCGCCCTTTGCTGCCGTCAGTGAGTAAAACGGCTCCCGACAGACGGCGGTACGGTTATTTGCACAACACGCAAAATGCACGGCCATGGAGAAACTGAGCCAAGACAGAGCGCTGGATTCGCTGCTGCAGCTGCTTTTGGCCAAGTGGTGTGGATCGCTCGGGAATCCCTTGACATCACATGGGAGGGAAATTCTCTGCTACTTGCAGTTTGTGCGAGTTTCGCAAGCCAGGAAAACCAGCGCAGCGCTACGCGATAACGAAACTACTGAAACTCGAAAGTGCGGGTAGTGCAGAATCGAGCGAGAACGAAACCATTCGACCACTACCCGCATCGTTGTCAAGGGCAATGTCAATGAGTTCTATTTCTAAAAATGAAACAGAACTGGACAAGTAACATTTTCTTCCTTGTTATAATACAATACAATGATGTTTTTATAACGAGTGGCTGGGTACTAGTGACAGAATTTAAATGAGTGCCTTCGTCATCGGGCAAGTACTTGAATGTCCCAGGGGAGTCTCTAATTGTGTCCTGCATTTACCTCAATTTCTCAATTACTAAGGCTCTGCTTGCAATAATATTGCCACCTTATAGATTCTCGAGCACTAATCTATCACTTAAGCATGAGTTAGTATTTGCCTTTAGTGTCCCTGTAAAGGGGGGAGACTCTGCATCTAAGAACCTTTTCTTTTATTTCTGAGTAGATTTTCATGAAACTTGCAGAGTTTATGTATTTATATGTACTAATTAAAGATGTACATTCACTTTTCTTGCATAGTAAATATCTTTGAAAAAATAAAAAAGGGTAGTGCAGTGGTGGATGGCACACAGTCACAGGAAGTGTCCCACTCATCACTGATCGGGCCCCAGATCATGCGCGCAGGCTGGATTGGGGACCGCAAAAGGGGTGAGCGTGCTTACCAATAGGAACCGCATTATCATGCTTTCCTTCTTGGCCAAAACGGGATCTCACCGGAATTCTACAACGGTTTCTAAAGAAGCCCGATTTCTCCCAATCACCAACTTGACAAGCATTGCAAATCTGACAGCCCTAAATTTCAAGAACTATAAAACCTGAAGTGCCAAACTTCGACTGCAACGTGCAGGCCTCACAGAGTTTTGCATGCATAAACTACCACTTTGGAAACTTTACAATGCCTGCACAATAACCATGCAATGTGCTTGACGTTGCCGCCGAAAGAACCATTGTATTTGCGCTTACGTCATGACACCATAGCTTCCGTCTCAGTCTTGGGAGAAAAGCTTTGCAGTAAAGCTTTGCAAGGTCACGACGCAGGCTCTCTGGCATGCTCTAACACTCTAACTAGCCCAGCAACATTATACTCCGCTACATTTCTAGAACAGTCATGCTACTGGCCCATGCCATTTCAGAACAGCTTTTGGAGCAGCCAAAAATGCATTACGAAGCAGCAAAATGGACTTTTGAAGCAGGTTTACGAAAGAAATTGCAAACTATACTATATGGGGCTCTTACAGTGGGCAAGCCATGTGAAAGCAATAAGTGGTCACTGGTTCGTAAATTCAATCCAAACGCTAAATATGACCTCTCCTCCTTCACAGTCCTTACTATGGACTGCAACGAAGCGGCAGTGTCCTAATATGTGCTTAAAAAGCACTTCAGTGGCTTAGAAAAGCACGGAAGCACTGGGACGTGCTACATGCAGAATTCGGAAGCGTTCAGCGTGATCTCGCTGCTATAAATGTGCCCTTTAAGACGGAGCACTCTGCGAAAAAAAATTTACGCCAGCAGTATGAAAAACGGACCGCTGCACTACACATGTACTTCAAGTACTGCAATGGTCGACACTGCCAGAGTGGTTCGCTTTCGCTCGCTGCCACGAAGTGCAGATGTTATACGTCCATGACCTTTGACTGCGCAACACTTGTCAGATTAGGCTGTGATCCGCCAATTCAGTTTGGAGCTTTCCGCCCACACACGAGCTTTCGCCATTCCATCCAGTAAGGGCAAAAACAAACTTCACGAACATGTTCGCGGTAGTTGCTGGCATGTCACCCACGAACTCAATTTCAGCTTCCGGCCACCAGTCTAGCCCGTGATCTCATGCCCAATCACTGAAGCAGTTTACTGGTCCGAACATATTGGAGATTACTTCTTACTCCCTCCTACCAAGTCTTTATTTCCACTTGACCAACTTGAACCAGGACTTGCACCAACTAGCCCAGCAACATATTCTACTCATGCTCCGCAACCTAGCAACACATAGCGCCTCTAACTGTGTGCGCCAGTGGGTGGATGTCAATGAATTTTTCGTACAGTTCCCATGATGTCATCCTTGGCTGGGACTTTGTCTCGCTATCGTTTCGCTATAGTGCCCGTGCTGAAGTTGTCTACCACACTGGCGCTTTCAAATTCACAGATTTTTCCAGGTTTTCCCCAACTCTTTTTATAAAAATCCCTGGCAGTCTGCGACACCGGATGGTCAGATGCCAGATGAAAGTGGTGCCAAGTTACTGTGCCAGTTGATAATTTTCAACAACCACTACTAGTAAGCTGCAAATCAGGTGAGATGCATCAACTGATACGATTCAATCACTGTTTCATGGTATGACAGCAAGCACCTGGCCAGGCTCACTGAGAAAACTGGCAAAAGACACCATTACTTGCAGATTGTGTAGGTTCAGCTGAGAACCTCGCTTCCTTCTGGCATACCACTCGCTACGCCATCACCACTGTAGGTACCAAATTCCCTGATACAAAGCAACCCGGCGTTAAAATTCCGTTTCTCCCTAAATTTCCTGGAGCTATCAAATTCCATTAAAATTCCAGGTTTTTCCTGATGGTAGATGCCCTTGTCTTGTGCTTTTCCTGCTGTGTTATTCCTGGTTGCCTATCAATTCCGCTCCAAGCAGCGCCAAGCTAACTGCTGTGTCGGGTACGGAGACACCACCCGAAATGTCAGTGCTGTTGCCGTATCTTGCTCGGCCAAGCCAGAAGCTACGTCTTTTTTACGCTGTCCCCTATGTTTCATTGTCGTAAGACCATGCCTCTCTCATTCGCTGTCTTCACCGAACTCTTGTTCATCCAATGCACTCGTCTGCAACCTATTCAACCACCCTGTGACCTGTAGATAAAATGGCTCGGTCGTGCTGAACCTCTCGACTTCCTCCACTTCCTAGCGACCTCCGACGACACATCCTGTTATCACCTTGATTGACTCCCTTCCGCTGGCCAGCACCTCCACCAAATGTAAGGTGATTTATTTGAGCAAAAGAGCACCAAGGAAATGTATAACGCTCCGGCTAAACATGAGCTCAGACCTTGAGGCCAGCAACTACCCAAGCGCAGTTTCTTCAAGAGATATACTGTATTCACACATTATTTCGCGTCCCTGAATCTAGTGCACACCAAATTTTTGCAGGTTTAAAGCAAGAAAATAAAAAAGCCCTTGAATGTAACATGTGCCTAATTTATAACAGAAAAATTAGCATGCCCCCCCCGATTCACGATCAGAAATAATGAGACATGCAAAATTTGCTTTCATAGAAAGGAAACATTTTCTTTTTTTAATTGATCTATCATAATGAAAATGTCATTTGCGCTTCATTGGCCCCAGATACCAAGCCCACAGGGGCTGTATCCTCGAGCGATCGATTTTAGAGGTACTGCTATCACTTTCACAACATTTTACGTGGCTTTGCATCGACTTGTTGAAGTAGACAGCCAAGAGCATTCCTGGTACTACGTGCGATAGCGAGCTTAGCATGAAGCCAGAAACGCTGGCGGCCATATACGCCAATGTATCTGGTGCCGTGTCGCACGATATCTTGGGAAAGTGATCGTACGTCTGAAAGTTATTGACCGAGAACACCACTCCATATTGTAGTCAAGCACGAAGTGAACCCATAGCAGCCTTCATGAAAACGTGCTCTGTCGCCATTTTTTTATAGCGATGATGCTGTGTCTGACAGCTCTGACAATAGAGTGTTGCCAACACCGCAAACACAGTTTGGGTTTCGTATTCCACTGTAACGCGCAGGTGATTTTTGGACCCATTTTCCCGGAAAAAAAAAAGGGCGCATGTTAGATTTGTGTAAATACAGTAATAATGTGTTAGCTATCCCTGGTTAGCACTTTGTACGGAACAATACCCTGCTAGCGACTGCTAGATTCCCAGATAACAAATGTTCTTAAGTTCTACTAGACAGATCAGGGAAGCAGACGCTGATATCATTATCTACCATAGGCTGTAGAAGAGACCAAAAGTTCTCTACACAAGCTTGGCAGAATTTCTTTTAAAAAATGAAATCACACAAGCCACGCTATACGACTAGCCTACCCCCGTCAGACAGGCACATTTAGCGCCACTTCCGAGCGTCATTAATGATTGATGACAGTAACGATTCATGAAGCTATAAAAGATTGCAAAAAAAAAATGCTTATTTATAAAAAACCTTTGCAAGAAACAGAAATACTATAATCTAGTTAACATGTCTATTTGTTTTGAGCCCACAAAAGCAAGGAACACATTCAAGACCCAGGCAGTCAAAATGTCCACTGCATGTGAGACGATTCGACGGGTGCTGAAAAAAATGTTTCAAGCTTGTTTTGGCTTCCTTGAAGTCACAAACACTCTGGTAACATTTGAAATCCTGAAAAAGTGTTCTTAGAACTAGTGCCGACTCTGCAGTGAGCACTTATTTACTTTTTTTTTTTTGAAACACTGCAATTGAGGCAACACACTGTGAATTCACTGCGCGCACTCGCAGACAAGTGCACTGCAAAGTGAGTGTCACTAAACCTTTCCGTATGACAGCTTGCGAATGACATTATAGACAAGGTGCATTTGCTCCACATCTCTTAAGTGATGAACTTAAGTGTTTTGACATGTCTGTCTGACTGGGGTGTAGCACATCAACAACTTCCGCTTCTGTGGAACAAGCGGCACGACTCTAGAGCTTCCTACAAAAATTGCTATAGGGTAAATGTGACACAAGGGCCTACGGGAACAAATGTGGCTGTTCGGCCAGCATCGGAATGATGGGTGGAATGCGGATTTGCCCGAACTTCGTCCATCTGGCTTCAAACGACTTCGTCGCATCGCAAGTCGAATCATTTTCAGCAAAATGTTGCGTTATAAAATGCAACAGGTACAACGTTTCCAAGTACACCGACCAGCGATGGTTGCATTAAGGTAACTAATACGATCTCAAAGGCCATGCTTTCGTGTACTACAGGTGCCAGAAGCAATTGCGGAAGCCGGAAACACGTCATGGCTGTCATGTTTTAAACATAGCCTTGTCGCACTGATTATTCATGTGCACAGAGACTTATTGCCTTTGAGCATTTAATTCGTTTAGAAAAAGATGGTCAGTTGGAAATTTAGAAAGCTAATGCACAATAAAGCAAGCCACAGGAACACCTGAAGTTATAAGCACAAAGGATAGACTAATTCATGCACTGCCCAGCATTCCCATGGTAGCCCGAATGATCTCAGTGCCAAAGTTTACCTCTAGCAATTTTAGTAAGAAACCATCACGGCACGTTCAGTATGTAGAAGATGCATACCGTGGCTCCCCATCGTAGGCACTGATGCCGTTGTCGATGGCGTCAATCTCCTCCATGAAGTTCTCGTAGACTTTGTCGTATATCTTCTCGAGGTTTGGCTCGGCGAGCTTCCAGCCAAGCGTCTCGGCGATCACCTCCCGTCCGTGGTGGGCATAGACGAGACCCGCGCTGCTCAGCTTGGTGGTCCACTTCTTGGTCGGGTCAAGGGAGTGCATCGTCTCCTCAAAGCTCCTGGCCAGGTAAAAAGAGGGGGGGAGGTACCAGTCAAATCTCTAGATATACCAAACTGAGATGCATGCGAACAATATGAAAGAGTGTAAAGCTACAACGTGCAAATGGTAGAAGAAAAAAATAAATTGGGTAGCTTGCACTAGTGGCACAAGGCTAAAGACACAGCGGAGCTGATCGGTTCCTAGCTAGTCGTGGCTATACGAAGTAATGCTAAGTTATACAAAGTGTATAAGCATTTCTTCGTGGTCAGTGGCATTGGGGAACGCCTCGCGAAGCACCTGCAGTCCGAGCACACGTAGGGGAAGTGGGGCGAAAGCTATGCGCAGTGTACGGGTGGCGCGCAGCAAACGACCCGCCGGGATGATGTCACGGCGCATGCGCAGTAGCGCGCAGCTGACGGGAGCTCGGCAGAGCCGTGTCTGTGTCGGGCGAAGCGAGCGCGCACCTGCGCCGGCGGTTACTATGCAACGCGTGGTGACGCCATCGCTACTGCTTCGGCGCATGCATGGCTAGGCGAGGTTGGGCCAGGGGGGTGCACAGCTGTGGCTTGGTTGCTGCTAGGCAACGGCGCGGAGTTTTCTGCGGACTTTGGACGTTTCTCCTACAGCTTTGGCAGCTTCGCTGTAAAAAAAAAAAAAAAAACTGAAGGAACCATCAAAGGTGATTGTCAAAGTAAGCAAACAGCTTCTGTGGACCACAGGACTCAAACGGACACATTAGCAATATCCTTTCAATGTATACTGTTGATGTCGGTAACGGTGTTTATGATAGAAGAAATTATTGCGCACGTTTTGGTAGACAGAGTGACAGCGTAATGGTGATGTATGACAATGGAGATGATGACAGTATTACGGTAACAGCATCATGACAGGGTGATGAAGACAGAGGCATTATAACAACGGAATGATGACAGTATGGCAATGATGGCATGACAATGACATGACATGACACCTGCACTTCCTTTTTTTTTTGCATGTTTACTCCACGAAGACCAGACACTCCTCCAACCATTCTCTTTAAAATTGCGCAGGTCTCATGCACTGAGCGAGTCAGTCTAAGCAAAGCTGTGGTGAGCTGGCAAGACAAAACTACACATCTCAACGAGAGACGTGCAGTGAACTCTACGGCGACGAACGTGCCCTGCCACCATCAGCGCAGGAGGCAAGAAACACCGCACTATGCCACCGCCCATTACAGCATCTAAACAATCAGACGCTACAAGGCTCCTGCACAACAGCACATGAGTCTCAAAGAGCTAGTTGGTGTTCGACAATGAAGTCGCGTTTGGTGACGAACAGTTCGTGCGCAAATGCATGAGAAGCGGTCGCTCCTCCAACCTATGGCACTGCAGCGAGCAGCGCTGCTTCTCCTCCTCCCTCCAGCGGTACCCTCACTCTCACGCAAGAAGCCCGGCTGTCGTTCAATCAAGAAACTGGCCGAGTAGCCAAAGAAAGCTTTTCATTTAAAAATCACGCAGGTTCCACAAATTGTGCAAGCCGGTGTAAGGGAAGCATCGTTTGGATGCAGACTCGAACTAAATTTGTTGTTTTTCATAGCTTTACTAATGCAAATGAGCGTTTCTATTGTCTCGAAGTGCTATCCGCTACGAGTGAAGGCAGACAAATGTGAGATTTACCCATGATGTGCTTTTAGATGCACATGCATATTTCTATAGATGGCTTGCACCAACGTCATCCTAGGCACCATGTTGGTGAATCCAGCACAGTGAGCAGCTGTGCCCAATGGCATCTCGCACAGCTCCAACACTTTACAACACAGCCGGTAGGGCAGGGGCTGGTCATTTTGCCGTACAGGCATTCGCCTATATTTGTGCAAATCTGCGCTACTAGCATGCGACGTACCATGTTTTGGTCACGAGCGCAAGCACTGCAGCCAGTGGTGGCAGAAAGTGTCAGTCTGCTCATTCGGTGGTAAACAGGTCCAGATCTGCAACGCCTTACATGTAATAATTACGTCATATTTTATGATATTAGTTAGATTTAATGTTAGATTGAATTACATGGTGCATACCTATAACTTTCTCCCAAATGTGACACGCAATTTTTATGATCGTCTATGCATGCAGTGCCTTTGCAGCATTGCTTGCTTTGTATGAAATGGAGCAGGAAAATCAACGAGCATTAATATCATCTCAAAGTGCTAGCTACCGCAAGGAAAGAAGAGCGGTAACGGTAAGAAATAACCATGAGCCATTCAAACCTCCTGCACAATGCAGTTCTTTCTTTTGTTTCCGGCAGGTGCTGCCACACATAACCGTCACCTTGTGATTCTTCAGCGTACGTTCATGTGTTGAGATGCTTTATAGGAATGCCTTTAGATGGGTTCATGTGTTTTTCAGCATCAATGCGCAGTTCAATCGTTTCAAAGCACTAGCTGCCGCAAAGGACGAGTGGTAAAGAATTATGCATGCAATAGAAGCCTGTGCCTGTTGCCTTATGGTTACAGCCTCTGGCTATGAGCCCTGAGGGCTCTGGTTCAAACTGCACCATCAGATACATAGCTTGTTTTTCATTGAGTGACAACTGGTGCTGAGCCTACTTGGCGAGAACCCAGCGACACACCTATGCCAAAGAGCAGGGAGGTAGGAAAACAAAGCTTCACTTTAAAAATACACAGACTTCAATGATTTCTGTGTCTCTGAACCCATGCACTGCAACGAATGTGTATGTCACCATCTTCTCCAGAAAAACTTCCTTGTAATGCACACACATATTCTTCGTCCGCTACAATATTGCCAGTTGCACACTACCACCCTCAGAGGCAGCGTGGTGTGCAAAACCCCACATGAATGACCAAGCACAGTCCCGATCCCAAATGCACATCGCCACAGAGGCACGAGTTCAACATACAGTGACAGCGGTGGAAAATCTGTTTTTCCTTGACCTATGACGAGGAGGTGGCCTGGTGTTGATGGAATGATGACAAAGGCCATCAACATAATGGAAAAGACTCTGTCCGTCTTTTCTGTTTTGAGCTTCTCAGTTCAGAGCTCCTCACGGCTGTGACATCAACAAGAAAAGCATGAACTCACCAACTGTCATCAGCAATTGTCAGCCATGTTGCAATTACTGCTTCAATGACCTATTATGCTTGCATGCATACCTGGCTAAATTAACTGACAGCCCCTTTTCTTTTTGCAAATAAAGAATTATGAATAACCCCCTACTACCAAGAACGCTCCACGAAAACAGACTCATACTTCTCAAAGCAATTCTGTAGCTAGTGATTGAAACCTCAAGTCATTACGTGATACTATTGAACACTGAAGCAGGTCAGAGGGCACTGACTTCTGGTGGTGGTCATAGCGGCTCTTGGAATGGTCATACACGGCACCGACATCCACAACTGCATCGCAGGTGTCCAGGACAGCTTGGTCTCGAGATCTACACATTGGGGGAGACAGAGAATATAGAAATCAATTGCTGGTCTTTGAAGTCCGAAAGGCCATGAGGGACACTGCAAATAGACGGCAATTATGTTTCATTCTGTTTTTGTACAAGGCTTACTTATGGCATTTGTATATCTGTGAGACTGGGGAAAAGAAAAACTAGCTGCAAAGCTATTTTGGGAATTACCGAGTTACACACTAAGTAACGGTGCTGATGGTGCATGCACGGTTCTAAGAAAGTCACTTAATGTTTTCTGAAACCTTCTGCTGGACTTGACCGGAAGAATTGCACTGAGGTTAAAGCACTGTGAGTGTGTTCTTGATGAGGGGGTGCTCCCAAAAAGTGAAATTTGAAAGCTGAGAAGTGCATGGATCCCGGCCTTCAAACTTGTAGAAGAACAGGGAAAAAAACGCGATCTGCGATGTGACATTATGATTTTACTAGCGTCATGGTTACGGCACGATGGGAATCAAGAGGTAGGGACCTCATTCTGCCATTATTCTCAGCCAATAGGTAAACTCCTTCTTCCGAACAACAGTGGAGGCCCAACCGGTTCACTAGGATTCAAGTCCCCGCACTATCCCTCCAAAACAACCAACTCACCTAACCACAGTGGCGTCCCTGTACTCTGGGAGCTGCTTCAACAGGAAACAGGCAAGCGCATCGTCACAGTGGAAATTGCCACTGTGTGTTCCGATCGTCTTGCCCATGGCTGCTGGTCTCTTCGTGGGTGGTTCACCTGTCATCAGTGACACTGACCTGCGTGATGTCAAGAACCCGAGAAATGTCAGTTCAAGTCTCCTATCAGCGCAATGAAGAAAATCTGTAATTGCCCGCACTATTTTTCCTAAGAGCCTTGCTGCTGTCTTGCCTTGCATTCATAATGTGAGTTGCATTAATAAAACAAGTTTAATGACTAAAAAATTTTCAGACTTCAGGCACCTGAACACAAATTCTTTAAACAGAAACTCATGCTCTGGTTGCATTAAAATAGTAACTAGCTTTTTAACTAAACTTCTTGTCAGTCTGACAAAAGCATGCTCAGCCAAAGGGGACAAAGCTGTGTACAGTTAAATACCGTGATTTAGCACTTATGATGTACACAGTGGCCCGAGTTAAGACAACGGATCACAATTTTGGAGAATGTGAATGACACATTTTTAAGCAATCTCTACCCTTGTCAAAGCAGGTTAGTCCCCCCCCCCCCCCCAACTATGATGCCACACAATTTCACTTAGTGCGCCACTGAGTCACTTATGAACATAACTAAATTCAACATGTATAGATATAACAGCAACAATATGTAAAACGGCTGTCATTGTGACAAATACAAATATTTCTGGTACCTCTGTGATTACTTATGGAAACAAAACATGAGTTTCATAATATTTCAATTATAATAAAGTAATGTCATCCAACGGTACTGTACCTCTTGCTGAAGACAACAATTATCTGAAATTGTGGGCTACATAAGTACAACAGCTGTAAGAGATTCAAATTTTGTATTTGTCGCTTTCTGTTGTGCCAGTGCGCACACCTGTTATAAACACACCGCATTTTTCTTTATCAAACTGTCTTCTTTTGTAGCTTATGCTCTGTTAAAGGGTAATTTACCAGCTGTAGGTTGCACATCTGCCGAGACTGCCTGGAACTGCACACAAACAACTTACGCAAGCTGGACATTTCTCAGCGCATACAATTTTTGCAAATAAATGTTATAGTTATTAAAACTCACTGAGGACATTAGAAGAACTATGAACTCTCACTACACTTTGGGGCATCCTGTCTGCATTTGTACATGCGAAGTTTAATGGTATAATCATGAGAACAGAAATGAATTACATTTAGACCTTGTTTCACACATCTTGAAGCACTTTTTAATTGACTTGTTCTGCAAAATGGGTTATGCAAAAATGTCATAAGAAAGCATGCAAACAAATACATGTGCAGGTTTTGCCAGTGTGTTGTCGTGCATAGTAAGGTTGTTTAGTTGTTTTTGCCAACATCAATTTACTTAGCAAAACATTCTTAAGTTCTGAAGTGTCTTCTTTATACTGTGATACAAAAAAGATATCTGAAAAATATTTCATATTTGAAACGTGCAGTCCACGTTTACTGACTCGATAAAGCTAATTGACCCCTGCAAAATTTCATCCTGTTTCATCATTTTCAGCTTCTAATGTTGCAAATGCAAGAAATGCTGCAAAGATACATTTTCAATCACATAATTAATTAGCGGCAGAACAATATTTAATACAGGTGTCACATGACGCATTATCGATTGCGATCGAATTCCCCGGTCGCGATTAGCATCCTTTGAGGATGCTACGGGGAGGGCCAATCGCGGTCGCGAATTTCGATCTGGATCGAGTTCAATCGCGATTGAAAGTGGTCGTTTCACACTGGCACAAGACGCAGGCGATATCAGCAGATTATACAAACGTTCTGTACGTTCGTTACATCTTCGCAAATGTAAAGAAATATAGAGAGCTCATGCTTACTGCGACACCATGTTGTGATTCTAAAGAGAGTAAGTAAGGGGCGCGAAATGTGCCTTGCCGTCAGCCACAGTTGACGGCAAGGCACAAACTAGCTGCCACTCAAGAAATAATTAATGCTGGTTCAACACAAAGTGTTCTCTTGAGTATCGTTAATTCCATAATGAAATCTTACGCAGATCGACAAAGAGTTGCAACGAACGAAAATGGGATTACACGAAGCCATCATCCAAGTTGTCAAACATGCAAAAGTGGGGGCAGTACGTTGCTGCTAGATGACAATCGGGAACTAGGAGAAGCGACCTACCGAGTTGTAGTTGCTTCAACTCGCTCAGACCAAACACATCGAAAAGATGAACGTACTACGCACACAGCAACAAGGCAACGGATCATATATTACACCGAAAAAATTCTGGCAGCTCCTCGGCAGAGCTTTCTAGAAAGAATCCCGGCAGTGCGCCTACCTTGCGACTCGAACACTGCTTCGAAACGTTCGAAACCGGCGAACGCAGCTTCCCAACGTGCCGACGGCTCAAACTTGGCCGGACTTGGCCGCATTTGACTTCAAACCGTTGCTGATGTAAAGAAAATGGCGGCCGTGACGTATTGCTTGCACCCGCAAAACGCCTTTTGGGATCAAGTAGAATACAAAAAAGAATAAATAAAAACCCTGATAAAATAATAAAACTCGTATGGCGTTTTAATCGGTGTCAAGCGTGCAGCAGACGCGACACAGCAGCAACGAATGCCAACAGTACCTCAAGATCACGCTCAAGATTACCAGCAAGCGGGGCAACATTGGCCGAGAGCAGCGCAACTTTGTTCCCTTGTTGTTTTTTTTTTTAGTTTTTTTTCTTCGTCCCTCCCTCATGTTTGTATGACTCCCGTGCACCAGATTTCCCGCGTGCAGACTTGTTGAGCACGTGGTCGTCCGCGCATGTTGTTGGTCTTGCAGCAGCAGCAGCAGCAGCAGTAGGCTTTGTTTCAATCGCCGCGTTCGTTTGACGCTTTCGGTTTCCTTTCGTTCCGTCATGCCGAGGAGGAAGGTGAATGCGTCCAAAAGCGGCGCGACCGCGGCTGAGCGCAGCGACATCGACCAAGCATCGTCGACGCGACAGCGGCAGACCGCTCGACGTTCTTCTTCCGGCACGACTACTGCGAAGTCCAGCACCGCTGGCCTGTTGCCTGGCCGTCGGCGGCGCTCCCAACCTGGTGTCCCCGACAGTACGTCTGTCGCGCCTTCAGGTGGACCGGCAGCGGCGCTGAACAAAGGCGACGATCTAGCGCCTACTGGAAGCCCCGACCGTTTACAGGTGAAGGGACGGCCCGCGGCCCGTGCCAAGCCAGCCGGTGCACAGGACATGACTGGAGGCAATGTAGCTGCCGATAAGTCGGCGAAGCCAGCCGTGGCTGCAAAGCGAGGGCGTGCAGCGCGGGGTCCTTTAGTTAAGCGTGCAGCAGTCAAAGCCTCAGAGCCCGGACAAGGAACCTCCGAAAGCCCAAGCCGTTCCAAGCCAACCGGTGGCGGCGCGGTAGACTCCACAGTAACGGTAGAGCCAAGTCTCAAGAGGGGAAAACGAGGGCGTGCAGCAACTCCCCAGGCCGTTGTGGCAAAGGCGAAAGGAGGACGGAACACCGAAAGCCTGGTCCGTTCACCGTCGGCCCACTCTAAGTCTGCTGGTGCACTGGCTGAAGCCGGTGACAGTGCAGGAGCCTCGAAGTTAACTGGAAAGCAGGCTACAAAGCGTGGTCGTGCAGCTACTAGCAAGGCTAGTGCTGGTACAGTTGTGCTGCAGCAGCATGCCAATCAGGACCCTCCGACTGAAAGAGGTGCAGCTGATGCATCAAGTACTGGAGAGGAGGACCTTTTGCAGCCAAAGAGAAAATCGTTAGCCCGCTCCAAGCAGCCTGGTGTGACTGCCAATGCTGGCAAGAGTGTGGATGCCTCTAATGTGACAGCCAAGAATTCAACGAAGCTGGCCAAGGGCAAGAAGCGAGGCCGTGCACCTGCCCTCGACCCTACCATGTCTGAGCCTCAACAGCTGGAGGAACAAGGCCCACCTGCTAAGCGCACTGTGGGCAATGTATTGAGTGGTGGAGAAAAGTCCAGCGCCACAGCACAAGGAGCTAAACGAGCGGGTCGTCCTTCAAAGCAACTCGGCTCTGTAGCTTTGCCTAGTACCAGTGCTGGAAGAACGGCAGCTACGACTGATGATAACTTGGGGAGAGGTGCCAAGAAGCCGTCTGCCAAAGGCCAGACTGCAGCATCTAGGGGCCCTGGGATACAAAACAAAAAACTACCTGCCAAAGGCCAAACTGCGGCTTCTAACAGCACTAGGAAACAAAAGACGACGGCAGCAAAGGGGCGTCCACAGTCAAAGCCAAAACAAAGGAAGCGAAAGGGTGCTCCATCCGATGCTGATGAGGTGTCAGATGCTTCAGATAGCAGCTATGTAGTGCCGCGTGGTTTGTTGCAGAGGGCAAAACGCAGGGAGCCTTTTTATTATGACTACATTCGCCCGTGGGTAGAGGAGCAGCTCTGGAGTGACAGCGACTCTGAGGACGACGAAGACATTTCAAATGCCTCGATCAGCAGCATCATACCTCCTGCTGGTTTGCTCCAACCATACCGTCTCAAGAATAGACTGATCGGTGCTGGAGGTAGTAGTTCAGGCAGTGACACCGAAGACGACATGCTAGTCTCTCCTGGAGAGGATCTCCTGTCGAGATGCGAAGCAAAATTTGGATTGAACACGCTGCCACATTCCACGACAACCACTGCTGAAGCGATCAGCATGCTCGTGAACTTTGCAAGCAGTCGCCGCCTTCCCTGGGGTGCCCTGACCGAACTAGTCACAATTGTCAACAAGTTGTTTGCCCCAGCTGCGGATGTTCTGCCTGGCCGCAAGGCTTTAGTGAAGGCACTGTCAGAAATGCCTTAAGTGCCCCTTTGAGTACAGCGTCAAGTTGGAGCTGGGCTCGCTGTCATATAGTGGCTGAGTACATTTCACATCTCTGGTTTATGCGCGACGGCAAGTTGACAACAAATCATTGATCATCCCGTTTTAAAATGTGCAGAGCAACAAGGATGCCTGTTCAAATTTTTATCTCGTCAAGTGCTTCACAGCTGTTGCACAGTATCAGATGTTCCCATTGTGTCTTTCACAAGCATTTAATAAACATTAACAATGTTGATCCATAGAGTTTTTCATGCTGTTATAAAGTTCTTACTGCAGAAGTAATGGTAAGTGCATCTGGGTGATGGATTTTTAAGCATTGTAGTTACAACGTTAAAATGCATCCAATAGTGGGACATTGCATGGATTTCAGTTCTATTCGCTTGTCCAGTTGCAAAGACTTACTTCCAAAAGTTCACGATCACCAGATTGATCGTACTTCTCTCTCCTATTTACTGAATGCCTGGAAGGCACTGCATAAGCTTGCAAAATGCCAGAACTCGAGGCGTACTTCCAACTTTTACTGTTGATTGTAAAATGGGCAAATATTTGGGGCTGCGAAGAGGAGTTATCCACTGGACAGGAAGCGATGCAAAGTCTGTATGTGGGCCGAAGGGAAGTGAGTGCGATGTCTTTCCGTGAATATATTACAGAAGAAAACAATCCTGAAAGGACCTAATAATAACGGACGTGAGTCAATGTTTACTTTCCCCATTAATTCCTTCACGACCGGAGTGGAAATTTAGCGCGCGTGCGCTCCACTTAGGCCATGACATACACAGGCCTCACCTGGGGCTTTTTCTTTCCTCTGTGCATTTATGGTATAACCCAGGTCACAGCCTCCTGCATTTGCATTGAAAAATATGAGGCTACGCACAGGTAAGGTTTGAAGGTTGGCTTCTGACAAAGGTAACAGAGAGCCACAAATATATGAGCGGTCACATGGATATGCTTCCCGTTGGTTAGAAAATTCGTAGACGAACTATCACTCGTGCGGTCTCTGGTGTCAGCAGATCGCGGCAAAATGTAGGAGGCTTCGAAAGCCGCAGGAGTGAGCGAGCAATATTGTGCTGCACGGTGCTGTTCATGACAGAGTTACTTACAGATCGCGAGCGTTTTCTTATCGTCATAGAATAAAGGTTATCGTGTCCAAAAAGTGTCACAGTGCCCTTTAAAGGTGTGCTGACGTGATATTTCCGACTGTTCATTTTTCTTTTTGTGAATCTCGGTCGTAGAGCTCTAAATTTAAGAAAAGAAAATAGTGGCAAGCCTCAACGTTTCAAATAATTTTGATATGATAGGTTTTCTACAGCCAGTTTCGGTTACGTTATTCGGGAGGTTGCTGTGCCGTGATGTCATGACACAGACGGTGGTCACGTGGGAGCAGGGCACTACGACGAGCTGAGTCCGAGCCACGGTGTGAGATATACAGTATACTGTATACACCGTGGTCCGAGCCAAGCCGACTGGAACTCGAAGGAACGTGGTCGAACAGTGAGAACGCGGAGAAAGACTGAGAACTGCCGAAGTCGCGCCCAGAAGAACCTGCTCAGACGGAACGGCTCGGCACAACTCCCTGAGAACCACGGCTTCCTCTTTATATATATTAAAAAAAAAAAAAAAAAAAAAAAAAAACCGCCGCTCACTTTTACTGAACCGTGGCTCACTCGTTTTCTAAAGAGAGCGGCTCAAAAGATCCGGCTCGCTCCTGCGCAACCCGTCTCTAATTCGGCTTCATAACGCAGTGGCAATATCGCTCGACTGTTTGCTATATCTTAATTATCTAGCAAGCGGTATGTTTCACTCTACAGTGTCTTTTCTTATGTGGCTGATATTTTGAACAATACTTCCTTGAATGTTCAAATCTATCGCAGTTTATTGAAGCATGCAGCATAAATTAATGCGGCCCATGATGCAAATTAACGCCCCCTATACTTGCACTTCTAAATGAAAGGACGTGCTCAGTGTCGCCGTGTTGCCTACACATTACAGGTTTTTCTTAGCGCAGTTCGAAGCAATCACACGTTCGGTTACGCATGCCGGCCTGGATATCTTCTCATCGCTAATGCTTATAGCCCAGTGAACCATTAATGTACCATAGATGTCCATAGAACATCATGTTTGAGACATTTCACACATCCTATAGATATCTATATTTCTCCAAACAACGTTACAAATACGTACCATGGATAATCCAAGTCCCATCCAGATCACGTTGCTCTAACGTTGAAAGGATGTCGCAGCTGGACATAAGTAACCTCTAATAGATGTTCTTTTTGGGGACGCAGGAGGTCCATAGAACATCTAGTGGATCTTTCCTGCTGACGCTATAATGAGCTGTATACCTGCGAGTGCCACAGTAGATGTACTATTGAATACAAATGAAATGCGAACAGCAGAGTGGGTGGCCAAAACGTAACTAAAAGCACAGTGTGTGGCGTCGGCCAGCGATGATTGTACACATGCATGTGGTTTCGATGCGGAGTGCGGGGCTGCTTGTCCTAGTGCGTATTACGTCACCTGTATTTTGTTGGAAGCTTGTATTCTCACCCCGCCATTGCAATGCCATTCCTATCTGTGATTACTTTTAAGGTGGCTAGCACTATTGTTGCGCATCCAATGCAATACATTTTTCGTGCTATTCAAGTTACGATTAGACACTGGCAGCTTTGATGGTGGTAACAAAAGCAAAGCAATGCACGTTAGCAAGCTGGGTGCATGCCAGCTATATCACGCTACAGATGTAGCGATGGTGCTAGTCACCATAACACTGTACTGCCAGGTGGGTATGGCACTGCTCGAGGAGAGATGAGAAAACAACTATCGGACAAAATACGGGTGACGTTTATCGCAATAGGGCGAGCAGCGCTACACTCTTCCTCGAGAACTACATCCACACGCACGTGCACAACGACTGGCCGACGACCAGGCGCGGATCCAGCGGGGATGTCCGGATGTCCTGACCCCCCCCCTCAGATTTCTGCATCACCCCCTCGCTGACAGGGGGATGGCCCTGTCGCAAAAAAATATGGCCACCAGCATTCTTCAAAAGTATTTTTCGCGAGAACCAGTGGTATTAGCCATGTAGAAGTAAAGCTAGCTCGCTCACAAGCTTAGTTGTATTCCGTAGGGGTGCGGTGTCGCGAAGTTGCCGTAGTTATTTTATCTCATGAACACCTTGGACCTCCTGGCACCGGCCGTGCCTTACTCGTCCCGTCGGTGGCGTCGAATGAACGAGGGGATGTCCCTTTTGCCAAGCACGCCGATGTCCGCGCGAGCGCCTTCGCGCCTGATCAACTTAGTTCCCCCTTGGGGTGTCATTGGTTGCCTCATTGGCTGTCATCGGTTTCGCGACCAACCTGCCTAATGAAAGAGGTCTCTCGCTGAAGTGTTCATATATAAATAATAACTATCAGCTAAGCTAAGAACTACGCATAGGCAACATTTTTTAACTGTAGCACTCATTGTGATCACAGTTACACGTTGACAATATCCAGCACGAGCACAGTACCGTTCGTACGCTGCAAGTTTTTCATTGTAACTTCGGAGTTTTATTGTTCTACATTAAGCATAGGAGGCTCAAAGCCGCCGGATCCGTTTATCTGAGTGGGCGTTCTCGCGGAGCGGGGCGAAGCCTCGAGCAGCGGCTGCGAAGTGGGGGAGCGTGACGTCAGCGGCCAACGCCAGCGCGCGGGCCTAGGATGGCGTCGTGTGGTTAGAGAAATGGGAGCAGATGCGCAACTTGTGTAAAAGGATGACGTCGCGTGGGAAACAAATCATGGCGCTCTCGGCTACTACGCCACATCGTTCTTCTTGTTGGTGGCGTCGTGAGTTTTCATACGCGGTGATACGCATATCGTAAACAACCAGCGTAGTGGTTGCCTCGTTGGAGCGGAGCGTTAGTCCTCCAAAGCAAACAAAGGTGTCCCAGCCAAACACAAAAAAAAAAAAACTTCTTAAGGAAATCAAGGTGTCCCAACAGAACTCCAAAGACGGACCCGTCCTTATACGCATTTATAACGAACCTGCGACAGATCATCCCAAATTTTATTTTAAGAAACAATACACGTAGATATACCGGGTGTTCAAAATTAAGCTTTATGGTTTTCTTAAAATTAGGCACTGAGAGGCACGTGAAGACCACCTGCGCAAATAAGTTATGTGCCCAGGGGGACACAAATTGAGATGATAATTATCGCTGTCAGCAGCCGAATCAACTAAAATTGAATAAGTAACTTTTTATTGACTGCAGTAAGTGTGTATGTTTGTATTAAAAAGTTAGAGGCAGTCGTGTTTCTACACAGTTTCACTTGGAAGAATTCTTCTAGCATGTCTATGCTCCGAGATATCCAACTCCAAATTTAATTGTCGTTCGCATGATTACGCATGCAAGAGAGTGAGGATCGGCGCAAAGCTCCTCTCTGATGTGACGCGGCTGTTGAGTGCGGCGTTTAGTCTAACAACGCGGTGGAGACATTGGCAAAGATAATAACTGTCCCCCTTCTCCTCACGGCTGGCGAAATAAAAAAAAATCGAAGAACCCGTAACCACTGTCGGAACACGCGACCGTGCAGCCTGTAAAGATAGCGCAGCTGCCATGCCGAAATAATGGCGCGAGCGGAGAAGCCGGAGGGCAGTGCGCGTGCGTAACGGTGACTAGACGACCGGGCATGGTCCTTGCCTGGGCTACGCAAATAAAGTGACTGCTGATTTACAAGTATTATAAGTTTTATTGAAATCAAGAGCAACAACTGCAGCATCAATAGCAGAAACCTTTTTAGCTATGCTAACGAATACTTCATACTGCCGCTTTAAGTTTGGTGTTATCATGCAGAAATCTCATGACAACACTTCACCCATCAAGATGTCAATGCCCTAAAAATGTTCAAAATGCCTCCCTTCCACAGCAACGCAAGGCATAAACCGCTTTCGCGTCGACTCGATAACTCTGCGCAGTACGACAATTGAAATTTGGAGGCGGATATCGCGGAGCATGAACACGCTAGAATAATTCTTCCGACTGATACTGTGTAGAAACACGACTGCCTCTAAGTTTTCAATACAAACATACCGAACTGCAGTCGACAAAAAATAATTGTTCAATTTGAGTTAATTGGGCTGCTCACAGCGATAATTATCAGCTCACTTTGTGCCCTCCTGGCCACATAACTTATTTGCACAGGTGGTCTTCGCGTGCCTACCAGTGCCTAATTTTAAGAAAACCACAAAGCTTAGTTTTGAACACCCTGTATTGAACACAGCCATGTGCTTGGCACAGCCGCCAAGCACATGGCTGTATTGGGTAACGTCCTTTTCCTATAAGCTCGGAGAAACCGATACCTGGCTTCGCTATAGGGCTTCTTCCTCGTTCGGGGGTTTTACGTGCCAAAACCAGTTCTGATTATGAGGCACACCGTAGTGGAAGGCTCCGGATTATTTTGATCACCCGTGGTTCTTTAACGTGCACTACAACGTAAGCACACGTGCGTTTTTGCATTTCGCCTCCGTCGAAATGCGGCCGCCGCGGCGGGATTTGATCCCGCGATCTCGTGCTCAGCAGCGCAACGC
>NC_051164.1:64505987-64545949 GCF_013339745.2 Dermacentor silvarum
TTCAATGACTATGATCTTGCATGCACACCTGGCTATAAATGACAGCCCCTGGCTTCTGGCTCAAAATAAAGAATTATGAATACCTCCCTACTACCATGAATGCTCCACGAAAACAGACTCGTACTTTCTCAAAGCAATTCTGTAGCTAGTGATTGAAACCTCAAGTCATTGATAACGTGATATTGAACATAGGAAGCAGGTCAGAGGGCACTGACTTCTGGTGGTGGTCATAGCGCCTCTTGGAATGGTCGTACACGGCACCGACATCCACAACTGCATCGCAGGTGTCCAGGACAGCTTGGTCTCGAGATCTACACATTGGGGAGACAGAGAATATAAAATCAATTGCTGGTCTTTGAAGTCCGAAAGGCCATGAGGGACACTGCATAGACGGCAATTATGTTTCATTCTGTTTTGTACAAGGCTTACTTATGGCATTTGTATATCTGTGAGACTGGGGAAAAGAAAAACTAGCTGCAAGCTATTTTGGGAATTACCGATTACACACTAAGTAACGTGCTGATGGTGCATGCCGGTTTCTAAGAAATGCACTTATGTTTTCTGAAACCTTCTGCTGGACTTGACCGGAAGAATTGCACTGAGGTTAAAGCACTGTGAGTGTGTTCTTGATGAGGGGGTGTCCCAAAAAGTGAAATTTGAAAGCTGAGAAGTGCACTGTATAGGAGAAAAAATATGGATCCCTGCCTTCAAACTTGTAGAAGAACAGGGAAAAAAAACGCGATCTGCGATGTGACATTATGATTTTACTAGCGTCATGGTTACGGCACGATGGAATCAAGAGGTAGGGACCTATTCTTGCCATATTCTCAGCCATAGGTAAACTCCTTCTTCCGAACAACAGTGGAGGCCCAACCGGTTCACTAGGATTCAAGGTCCCCGCACTATCCCTCCAAAACAACCAACTCACCTAACCACAGTGGCGTCCCTGTACTCTGGGAGCTGCTTCAAACAGGAAACAGGCAAGCGCATCGTCACAGTGGAAATTGCCACTGTGTGTTCCGATCGTCTTGCCCATGGGCTGCTGGTCTCTTCGTGGTGGTTCACCTGTCATCAGTGACACTGACCTGCGTGATGTCAAGAACCCGAGAAATGTCAGTTCAAGTCTCCTATCAGCGCAATGAAGAAATCTGTAATTGCCCGCACTATTTTCCTAAGAGCCTTGCTGTGTCTTGCCTTGCATTCATAATGTGAGTTGCATTAATAAAAACAAGTTTATGACTAAAAAATTTTCAGACTTCAGGCACCTGAACACAAATTCTTAAACAGAAACTCATGCTCTGGTTGCATTAAAATAGTAACTAGCTTTTTAACTAAACTTCTTGTCATCTGACAAAAGCATGCTCAGCCAAAGGGGGACAAAGCTGTGTACAGTTAAATACCGTGATTTAGCACTTATGATGTACACAGTGGCCCGAGTTAAGACACCGGATCACAATTTTGGAGATGTGAATGACACATTTTTAGCAATCTCTACCCTTGTCAAAGCAGGTTAGTCCCCCCCCCCCCCAACTATGATGCCACACAATTTCACTTAGTGCGCCACTGAGTCACTTATGAACATAACTAAATTCAACATGTATAGATATAACAGCAACAATATGTAAAACGGCTGTCATTGTGACAAATACAATATTTCTGGTACCTCTGTGATTACTTATGGAAACAAAACATGAGTTTCATAATATTTCAATTATAACAAAGTAAGGTCATCCAACGGTACTGTACCTCTTGCTGAGACAACAATTATCTGAAATTGTGGGCTACATAAGTACAACAGCTGTAAGAGATTCAAATTTTGTATTGTCGCTTTCTGTTGTGCCAGTGCGCACACCGTTATAAACACACCGCATTTTCTTTATCAAACTGTCTTCTTTTTGTAGCTTATGCTCTGTTAAAGGGTAATTTACCAGCTGTAGGTTGCACATCTGCCGAGACTGCCTGGAACTGCACACAAACTTACGCAAGCTGGACATTTCTCAGCGCATACAATTTTTGCAAATAAATGTTATAGTTATTAAAACTCACTGAGGACATTAGAAGAACTATGAACTCTCACTACACTTTGGGGCATCCTGTCTGCATTTGTACATGCGAAGTTTGATGGTATAATCATGAGAACAGAAATGAATTACATTTAGACCTTGTTTCACACATCTTGAAGCACTTTTTAATTGACTTGTTCTGCAAAAATGTCATAAGAAAGCATGCAAACAAATACATGTGCAGGTTTTGCCAGTGTGTTGTCGTGCATAGTAAGGTTCTTTAGTTGTTTTTGCCAACATCAATTTACTTAGCAAAACATTCTTAAGTTCTGAAGTGTCTTCTTTATACTGTGATACAAAAAAGATATCTGAAAAATATTTCATATTTGAAACGTGCAGTCCACGTTTACTGACTCGATAAAGCTAATTGACCTCTGCAGAATTTCATCCTGTTTCATCATTTTCAACTTCTAATGTTGCAAATGTAAGAAATGCTGCAAAGATACATTTTGAATCACATAATTAATTAGCGGCAGAACAATATATAATACAGGTGTCACATGGCGCACTATCGATTGCGATAGAATTCCCCGGTCGCGATTAGCATCCTTTGAGGATGCTACGGGGACAGCCAATCGCGGTCGCGAATTTCGATCTGGATCGGGTTCAATCGCGATTGAAAATGGTCGTTTCACACTGGCACAAGACGCAGGCGATATCAGCAGATTATACAAACGTTCTGTATGTTCGTTACAACTTCGCAAATGTAAAGAAATATAGAGAGCTCATGCTTAATGCGACACCATGTTGTGAAGGTAGATTCTAAAGAGAGTAAGTAAGAGGCGCGAAATGTGCCTTGCCGTCAACTGTGGTTGACGGCAAGGCACAAACTAGCTGCAACTCAAGAAATAATTAATGCTGGTTCGAACGAAAATGGCATTACACGAAGCCATCATCCAAGTTGTCAAACATGCAAAAGTGGTGGCAGTACGTTGCTACTAGATGACAATCGGGAACTATGAGAAGCGACCTACCGAGTTGTAGTTGCTTCAACTCGCTGAGACCAAACACATCGAAAAGATGAACGTACTACGCACACAGCAACAAGGCAACGGATCATATATTACGACGAAAAAATTCTGGCAGCTCCTCGGCAGAGCTTTCTACAAAGAATCCCGGCAGTGCGCCTACCTTGCGACTCGAACACTGCTTCGAAACGTTCGAAACCGGCGAACGCAGCTTCCCAACGTGCCGACGGCTCAAACTTGGCCGGACTTGGCCGCATTTGACTTCAAACCGTTGCTGATGTAAAGAAAATGGCGGCCGTGACGTAATGCTTGCACCCGCAAAACGCAAAAGCTTCGCTTTTGGGATCAAGTAGAATACAGAAAAGAATAAATAAAAACCATGATAAAATAATAAAACTCGTATGGCGTTTTAATCGGTGTCAAGCGTGCAGCAGACGCGACACAGCAGCAACGAATGCCAACAGTACCTCAAGATTACCAGCAAGCGGGGCAACATTGGCCGAGAGCAGCAAACTTTGTTCCCTTGTTGTTTTTTTTAAGTTTTTTTTTCTTCGTCCCTCCCGCATGTTTGTATGACTCCCGTGCACCAGATTTCCCGCGTGCAGACTTGTTGAGCACGTGTCGTCCGCGCATGTTGTTGGTCTTGCAGCAGCAGCAGCAGTAGGCTTTGTTTTCAATCGCCGCGTTCGTTTGACGCTTTCGGTTTCCTTTCGTTCCGTCATGCCGAGGAGAAGGTGAATGCGTCAAAAGCGGGCGCGACCGCGGCTGAGCGCAGCGCATCGACCAAGCATCGTCGACGCGACAGCGGCAGACCGCTCGACGTTCTTCTTCCGGCACGACTACTGCGAAGTCCAGCCACCGCTGGCCTGTTGCCTGGCCGTCGGCAGCGCTCCCAACCTGGTGTCCCCGACAGTACGTCTGTCACGCCTTCAGCTGGACCGGCAGCGGCGCTGAACAAAGGCGACGATCTAGCGCCTACTGGAAGCCCCGACCGTTCACAGGTGAAGGGACGGCCCGCGGCCCGTGCCAAGCCACCCGTTGCACAGGACATGACTGGAGGCAATGTAGCTGCCGATAAGTCGGCGAAGCCAGCCGTGGCTGCAAAGCGAGGGCGTGCAGCGCGGGGTCCTTTAGTTAAGCGTGCAGCAGTCAAAGCCTCAGAGCCCGGACAAGGAACCTCCGAAAGCCCAAGCCGTTCCAAGCCAACCGGTGGCGGCGCGGTAGACTCCACAGTAACGGTAGAGCCAAGTCTAAAGACGGGAAAACGAGGGCGTGCAGCAACTCCCCAGGCCGTTGTGGCGAAGGCGAAAGGAGGACGGAACACCGAAAGCCAGGTCCGTTCACCGTCGGCCCACTCTAAGTCTGCTGGTGCACTGGCCGAAGCCGGTGACAGTGCAGGAGCCTCGAAGTTAACTGGAAAGCAGGCTACAAAGCGTCGTCGTGCAGCTACTAGCAAGGCTAGTGCTGGTACAGTTGTGCTGCAGCAGTATATCAATGGGCGTCTTGCACTGGAGTTTGAGGTATAGTAGCGGCGCCTGGTGGCGGCGAAAAACGTCATCTGGGTAGTACCAGCTTGGATAGTATTGAGCCCTGGGTGTGGCGAAGCACGTTTCTAGCCCGCGTTTTGCGTCGATTCGCACTTTTTTCTGCCCTGCTTCGAGTGCGAAAAGGCTCGTCACTTCTCACAGACCATGGCGACCAGGCTGCGAGCTGGCCGCAGCCTATAGTTTTACAAAAACGGACTCTCCGTGTGCCGTGGGACGTAATGCTGGAAGCAGAAGACATCGGCGACGCCGATCCGGAGAGACCTAGCTCAGCCTCGAAAAAGCGTCACCGTCGTTATTGCTGCGTCGTGGGCTGCCATGAACAAGACGGCCTGAATCCCAACATCAGATTCTACCGTTTTCCTTCAAGGCCTCACGCTGCGGAGCGTCGGGCGCGCTGGATATCTGCAGTTCGTCGCGCTGGGTAAGCGAAATGGAAGACCGACATAGCAGCAGGCATGGCTGGTGATTCACGATCCGAGACCCGGCCACAGCTACAATTAACAATTCGACCGGTGCGAAGTGGTTAAGTGACCAAGTGCGTGCAAATGACCACAAATGGTCGGGCTGATTCGGTGACAATTCACTACCCCACTACGAGCAGCACAGGTTAGAGAGTTGAATGTGCTCATCCTTGACCTCAAGCCAGCACGTTGAGGCAGCACAGCAAGGTAGTATTGATTACAGCACATCGATGTTCGAGCGCTGTCAATAAAAGCTACATCAAGCGAGCAGTGCACGAGCGCGCGCTGCAGCACGATCCGCACGTACGTACGTTAGTGCGAGCTTATATGCATTGTATCAGTTATTTATCAATTGCTAGACAGATGGCCACTACTGCGCAGGCATAACTACTTGTCTAGCGGCAAGCAGTCAACAAAGATTGCAGGAGACCTGCCGTTTCGCGGCATGTCGAAAGACCGCTGCCGTCGTGGCGCGTACGATCGTGCGCTCGAGCAGTTCGTACACCGCGGCATGCTGAAAGACCGCTGCCGTCGCGGCGCGTACCGTCGTGCGCTCGAGCAGTTCCGTACACATGTCTACTTATCGCTGCTGTGAATTCATTTATAGAAAGCATTTCCTCGCGTTTGTGCGCCTGAATCTAGCAGCGTGCAAACCTTACCTGAAGTTCAACTTCGCAGGAGCGTGACTCGCTTCACTTGCGATTGACACCGCGCGAAAACTTCGCCGCTTATTGCTTGAACGGCGTACACGTATTCGGGTTGCATAATTTCTTGCCTTTACGCAGCATGCCACCCATGGAAAAATCTTAGGCGCCCGATATTCCCTGCAAGCCGTGGTACAACACAACCGAAAGTGGCGGGTCCATATTGTAAACGTGCTTGCCGAAGCAGACGACCGAGCTTGGTACTACCCAGTTTCGGATTGAGGGCGCTTTTTAGCACCATTTTTGCAGCGCCCCCTGGGCAACGCAAGAGCCCCATCGGGACCCTCCGACGGAAAGAGGTGCAGCTGATGCATCAAGTACTGGAGAGGAGGACCTTTTGCAGCCAAAGAGAAAATCGTTAGCTCGCTCCAAGCAGCCTGGTGTGACTGTCAATGCTGGCAAGAGTGTGGATGCCTCTAATGTGACAGCCAAGAATACAACGAAGATGGCCAAGGGCAAGAAGCGAGGCCGTGCACCTGCCCTCGACCCTACCATGTCTGAGCCTCAACAGCTGGAGGAACAAGGCGCACCTGCTAAGCGCACTGTGGGCAATGTATTGAGTGGTGGAGAAAAGTCCAGCGCCACAGCACAAGGAGCTAAACGAGCGGGTCGTCCTTCAAAGCAACTCGGCTCTGTAGCCTTGCCTAGTACCAGTGCTGGAAGAACGGCAGCTACGACTGATGCTAACTTGGGGAGAGGTGCCAAGAAGCTGTCTGCCAAAGGCCAGACTGCAGCATCTAGGGGCCCTGGGATACAAAACAAAAAACTGCCTGCCAAAGGCCAAACTGCGGCTTCTAACACCACTGGGAAACAAAAGACGACGGCAGCCAAGGGGCGTCCACAGTCAAAGCCAAAACAAAGGAAGCGAAAGGGTGCTCCATCCGATGCTGATGAGGTGTCAGATGCTTCAGATAGCAGCTATGTAGTGCCACGTGGTTTGTTGCAGAGGGCAAAACGCAGGGAGCCTTTTTATTATGACTACATTCGCCCGTGGGTAGAGGAGCAGCTCTGGAGTGACAGCGACTCTGAGGACGACGAAGACATTTCAAATGCCTCGATCAGCAGCATCATACCTCCTGCTGGTTTGCTCCAACCATACCGTCTCAAGAATAGACTGATCGGTGCTGGAGGTAGTAGTTCAGGCAGTGACACCGAAGACGACATGCTTGTCTCTCCTGGAGAGGATCTCCTGTCGAGATGCGAAGCAAAATTTGGATTGAACACACTGCCACATTCCACGACAACCACTGCTGAAGCGATCAGCATGCTGGTGAACTTTGCAAGCAGTCGCCGCCTTCCCTGGGGTGCCCTGACCGAACTAGTCACAATTGTCAACAAGTTGTTTGCTCCGGCTGTGGATGTTCTGCCTGGCCGCAAGGCTTTAGTGAAGGCACTGTCAGAAATGCCTTAAGTGCCCCTTTGTATACAGCGTCAAGTTGGAGCTGGGCTCGCTGTCATATAGTGGCTGAGTACATTTCACATCTCTGGTTTATGCGCGACAGCAAGTTGGCAACAAATCATTTATCATCCCGTTTTAAAATCTGCAGAGCAACAAGGAAGCCTAATTTTTATCTCGTCAAGTGTTTCACAGCTGTTGCACAGTATCAGATGTTCCCATTGTGTCTTTCACAAGCATTTAATAAACATTAACAATGTTGATCCATGGAGTTTCTCATGCTGTTATAAAGTTCTTACTGCAGAAGTAATGGTAAGTGCATCTGGGTGATGGATTTTTAGGCACTGTAGTTACAATGTTAAAATGCATCCAATAGTGGGACATTGCATGGATTTTAGTTCTTTTCGCTTGTCCAGTTGCCAAGGCTTACTTCCAAAAGTTCACGATCACCAGATTGATCGTACTTCTCTCTCCTAGTTACTGAATGCCTGGAAGGCACTGCATAAGCTTGCAAAATGCCAGAACTCGAGGCGTACTTCCAACTTTTACTGTTGATTGTAAAATGGGCAAATATTTGGGGCTGCGCAGAGGAGTTATCCACTGGACAGGAAGCGATGCAAAGGAAGCATTGGTCTGCATGTGGGCCGAAGGGAAGTGAGTGCGATGTCTTTCCGTGAATATATTGCAGAAGAAAAGAATCCTAAAAGGACCTAATAATAATGGACGTGAGTCAATGTTTACTTTCCCCATTAATTCCTTCACGACCGGAGTGGAAATTTAGCGCGCGTGCGCTCCAGTTAGGCCATGATACAGAGGCCTCCACCTGGGGCTTTCTTTCCTCTCAGGTCACAGCCTCCTGCATATGCATTGAAAAATATGAGGCTACGCACAGGTAAGGTTTCAAGGTTGGCTTCTGACAAAGATAACAGTCACAAATTTATGAGCGGTCGCATGGATATGCTTCCTGTTGGTTAGAAAATTCGTGGACGAACTATCACTCGTAATACGGCTAGCGTCTGTGGGCTGCCGTGCGGTCTTTGGTGTCAGCAGATCGCGACAAAATGTAGGAGGCTTACGGCAGCACAAAGCCTGCTGTTCAAAGGGTGCTGTTCAGCGTGCGTCTAAATGTCGTACAAAAATCCCTCACGTGACTCGATCCTAGGCACCTAGGGACACGATCATTTAGGGACTTTTGAGAAGGCGCGATGGTGGCGCCAAGCGACGACGGCATGGGATGGCGTGTTCGTTCTCGGCGTGATCGTTCTCTGGCCCGCGCCGACCGCGCGTTGTTCAACATTGCGTGTGTGATTGTGCTTGCGTTGCTTGTGTATTGGTTGTAGGTTCTGTGTTACTTGGCGGAAAGCCGTGAGTAGTGCTTGTGTGGCAGTGCGGCTTTGGCCTCGGTGAGCTCTGGCAATACAGAACCTGCGTTATGTGATCCGTGTTCCTTGACAATGCGGAGGTGGTGACGATTGAAATGTCGAAGTGGCGTCGCCGTGTCCGCCTTTGCATAACGGACGTCGAGGGATGTGCTGCTCTCTACAAGTCACAAAAATGTGACTGCGTCGACCGCCCACGGTTCAGCGCTGAATGTGTGGTTTGAGTACTGTGCTTGAAACGAGTGGTGCAGCTGTGGTGCCCTAATTTCGCACAATTGAGACGCGTGCTTTTGTGCAAAAAGGGCAACAAATCGTATCTTAACCCGCTGAGACGATGCTACAATGTCAACAATGCCGTGCATGTTTATTATGATGGTAGTCTCTACAGCAAGCAAGCGTGCACTGCAGCTATGCTGTGAATATAGCCTCAACTCGAATGTGGCGTTTGCAGAACCCTTATGTTTGTTTCTGCTTTCAAACAAGCTGTATGTTGTTAGGATTATCACTCACTGCTCACATGAGACATGGGAGTCCATCGTGTGGGTTGGGGCTCAGCACGAATGTGTGGTGAGGGGGTGTGGAGTTGGTGGCTGTGTCAGGTGCCTCACTGAATTTTGTCATTGGAATAAGCTCAATGTAGAAGGACACACCCTATACCTGATGGCTCACTTTCACGGATATTGCCTTTTTTTCCTTGAAATTTCCAGCCTCAGGACGCGCCTCGCATTATATTCGGGTTCGTGACACATATAATCACAATAAATTTTTCTTTAGGAGAGACCAAAAGCCGCTCGTTGCATCATATTTGTGGTCGTGTTACATGCAAATCCAGTACTTTCAGTGCCCATTGACTGACTGAGGGGTGCAGGACTTTGGCAGTGGTAGCAGCACCAAAGCAGCTGCCCAAATGGTATACCCTATAGTGTTAGATTTCTTGTGCACATGGGTGTACTGTGAAAACACGTGAAAGGAATTCCACAGTTGCTGCAGCATCACGTCTGGATCTGTGGATCACTGAGCGGTTGTTTGATCACATGTCTGAATTTCTGTTGTCACTGAGCGGTTCTTTGATCATTAGCTTAGGCTGTCTGTTTTCTACATATTATATTACAGCAATGGCGTCAGAGTAGCTGCAAAAATGGGATTTTGCTGTACAATCGCAGGTTGGTTGCTTTTCTGACTGTTACATTGCTCTATTTGCTGCAACTGCCGCCAAATGTTGCTTTACCATGTCTGGTGAATGCCTTAAACGTGAACCACATTTGGATGATGCTTGTGAAAGTATAACATACTCCTTGTATGTAAAGAAAACTATCACACCGGTAGGTGTGGTGGAGTCACTGATGAAATAGAAGTTGAAAAATGAAAGTTCTCGCAAAATTTGGAAGTGTTCATGGTGCTTGCCATCAAAAATGTGTAACAATCCAAGCAAACATAAAGATAACCTACCTATCCTGAAGAATATGAAAGTGATGCGTCAAGTTGTCAACTTAAAGCTTGATATACTGGTGCCGATCAAGGAAAGAGTTGAGATTATATAGAAGGATTCAGTGCAATTCATGTTTAATCAGCTTGGCAATCTTGTCAAAACGACCAAATAAAATTGTGACTTTTAAGAGATTGCCATGATAACGTGATGAGGTTGCTGGCATTATTTGGTGCTTGGGAAACAAAGCATCACAGGTATGTGGTGATTGAGCTTCTCAAAAAAAAATTAGGTGTGCCACTAAAGATATCTAATGAATTGAACACATAAACCACTGAAAGAAGTTGAGTGTGCAAAGGCAAATGGCTACAGCTATATTTGCACAGTAATAGAAAAGTTGTAATCGGGCTGATGGTGCACAGGTGATGGATGTATATTGCATGTTCGAGGGCTTAATTTTTCATGAGCTACTCATTTTTGTTTTCCTGTTTTGTTTCCATGTGCCTTAGTGAGTGGAATGCCTGACTGCAGACTCCCGTCATTATGTACAATTAATGAAAAGTAAAGTAAATTTTTCTATGGAACTCTTTTTTTGTAACTTCTGTTCAGTTGCAAATGACGCAGTTGTCCCTACTCTGCACTGAATGGTGAAGGGGGGGGGGGGGGTGAGCGCATGCAGGCACCCTATTTACTGGAGCTTTGGGGCGCCCTCACCATGGCTGCTCACATGCCCATTTTTCTGGCTGTAACAACCTAGAGTCAGTGCACAGGTGTTTTTAACGTTCCAGGATTAAGTAAACTTGACGTCACTATGCACAAAATTTAGATTACGACAGCCCAAGATGGCAACTGCCATGAACTGAATATAAAATTGCCTATAAGCATGCATTGTGCAATTGAATGCCTGTGAATTCTGTAATGCCACTTTCATGAAATTGACTGGCATGGTTTGGTTGAAACTGAAAACATGTTCGATCCTCAGTTGTAGCAGACTCACTTCACTATAACATATTTGATAATGCAGGTGCAGATTGTGAAGGAATTGAAGCGGCTGTTACTCTTGGTGAGAATCAGTCATGCTCATTAGAAATTATAGCTAAGGCTATATATACATTACTTCAGTTGAGATCAACTAATGTTGAGATAGAAGCTCAGCTGTGGCACATAGGTACAGGCGAATAAATTTAGAAAGAAAAATTCTGGCACAACCCATTTCACGATGATGCCGATGCTAATACGATAGCATTGAAACAATGTAGAGACATTGTATTGCCACCACAGAGATCAGTCATGTATGAGCCGGGCTCCTCTCTCACGAGTCCCTCTGGACATGCTACGCCTGTTAGCAGGGTTGCCGCTAAGTCGGTGCTTGACATTCGATTCGAATCTGCCCAGCACCTAAGAAATTTTTTTTGTCATTGGTGAGCGGCCCGGCCCATACCTCGTGACCTATTTTTGTTTCAAACTGGGTGTCCTCAGCACAGCAGCCCCAGTGCTCTACCCATTTTACCATGGATTACCCAGTGACCCAAGTTTACGGAAAAATGGATAAAGACCTGGACAGACAGGAAGATAGGATATTCCACACTTTTCAGGGTCTAAGAACGATAATTCTAGGCAATATACACAACTGGCCTGTTATGGATACATTGCCGGCATTGCAGGAGAACAATTTACAATTTAGAGCTTCTATTGGTAAAACCACAACAATATACACAATTTTGATTTCACAAGAAACAGTAGTGCCATCTGGTTTATGTATTCATCTACGTCACAGGCTCCAGAAGGAGTATTGCGTGGAGGGGGGAGGGCATCGCATAACAAAGGAGCGAAAAAGTTATACAACGTTAGAAATATAAACAGCGACACAAGATCAACGCAATAAATTGAAAAGAACAGAAATTATAAAATCGTGAAGTAAAATTCTACCATTAGAAAGCTCGGTTATACAGTGAATAGTACGATTGCATAATTACATAAAAAAGTTACGTACACCAGAAATAGAAACACTTGAACACTACCCAAACATACTGATTTTTTGTCTGAAGGTTACAGTATTGTTAATGTCAGCAATGTTACCGAGAAGACCATTCCAATATCTAATGGCACCTGGCAAAGCAGACAAGTCAAAGGCATTAGTTCGACCAAAAATGTGCTGGACGCTAAGGCGATTGTGCAAGCACCTAGATGTGTGGGATGGACAAACAAGAGGCAAGGTGGACGACTGCTCACTATGAATGATTTTATGTAGCAGACAAAGCGACACTACATTCTGGCATGATTCCAAGGATGGTAGTGACAATGACAACATAATGTTAGATACGCTCAAATATTGGTTGCAATCCCTGGCGATTAAACGTGCAGCACAGTTTTGGCTATACTCAAGAATGCGGATTAGATATGCCTGGTGAGGTGACCAAATTGAACCTGCCAATTCTAGTTGGGGCAAGAATAATGTTTGATATGCAAGCTTTCTTGTGAAGGAAGGAGCAGCATGAAGGTTGCATTTTTGAAGATTGATGATCAAAGCACTTGTGTATATGGAGGTTAATCGATAGTATATACAACACTGCCACAGTGCAGTCGAGACATTGCAGTAGTGAAAAAAATTCAGAGCACTTATCAAACAAGGACATGTATGCAAACAGCAACACAACACACATGGAGATGAGATGCAGTGCAACAATGCCCTTGTAGCCTACAATGTGTGGTTACTCAATATTTAGAAGCAACGGCAGTACCACTAGTGCAACTAGAAGTGTTGTGCACGGGTGACGAGTTGACCGTAGTAGCAGCAGAAGGCACAGGCTGTGAACTTGCAGGGTGATCAGCTGTTGCGACAACAATGAACTGTAGACTGCCTAGGTCGAAGGGAACACAGTACGTTGGCCTGTTGGCTCTTCACTGATGTTGCGTAAGGGCCTATAATTTGTGCAGAAAGCATGTGGCCATCCATGGCTCAATCACAGTTGTATGGTTGTGGGTGCCGATATTGCTCTTAACTTTTCCAAAAATGCGGGCATGAGCAACTTAGTCGTCTGCAGTTTCACTTTTCTGTCACCACCAAAGAACACTGCCAATGGTGCAGTTTTTTGGTAGGCTTAACATCTTTTAAAAGCACCTTAAAAGAACATTGCCAAGAATTTCTCATCCAAATTGAGAAAACACAAGCAAACCAGCTTAGCTAGCCTCCCCATTTTGCAAACAGAATAGCAGCTCACTTTGAAGAAAATGGGCCCATATTGTCGTCATGCTGACTGAGGGCATGCAAAGCGTGGAATGCCAGATTGGGAGCAGTACTGGGGCACTCCTGACAATCTTCTCATGGTAGACATTGTCTTATAACACATGCTAGGCATGTATATATGCTACATGTTTTTAATGTGAGAAAAACTGCAAAGCTGGCCGGCAGCATATCGCAGCACCTTCGCCATCGGCGTATGTCAAGCAAGGACTGGTTACGTAAATATTATTGCGTCGACGCTACCGAATAGGGCGGGCACAGAGGCGCCGCTCCAGGGCGCCGGTTCGCGAACTGGCCGTTGCCAAGACGCCGACGTGAATTGGATATTTCGAGCGTCTGCACAGCACGGAGTTCACGGCGTTCTGCCACCACAGCTGCACCACTCGTTTCAAGCACAGAGCACAAACTGAGGCCTCATGGCATTCTGCTACCACAGCTGCGTAATTCGTTTCAAGCACAGTACTTGAACCACACATTCAGCGCTGAACCGTGGGCGGTCGACGCAGTAACATTTTTATGACTTGTAGAGAGGTGCACATCCCTCGACGTCCGTTATGCAAAGGCGGACGCGGTTCGCTGAACTGCGCTGCCGAGGCGCTACGCCACTTCGACATTTCAATCGTCACCACCTCCGCTGTAGCGCACCCAGGATCTCGGCCAGGGGGGGGTGACAGTTTGCCAATACCATCTAAACAGCACTAATTTCGATTTCTTCACAGGAAATTGTCAAAAAATGCGCTTTTTTCGAGTGTGCAGACGATTGCACGTCTTACATCTTAGTTGCAGTACCCGAATGCGCAAGGAAAGAAAAGGGGTTAAACAAAAGGGGGGGTTAGGTCGGCCTCAGGGGGGGGGGGGGGTTACAACCCCCGAATCCCCCCCCGTCGGTGCACCATTGCTCCGCATTGTCAAGGAACACGGATCACACAACGCAGGTTCTGTATTGCCAGAGCCCACCGAGGCCAAAGCCGCACTGCCACACAAGCACTACTCACGGCTTTCCGCCAAGTAACACAGAACCTACAACCAATACACAAGCAACGCAAGCACAATCACACACGCAATGTTGAACAACACGCGGTCGGCGCGGGCCAGAGAACGATCAGACGATCACGCCGAGAACGAACACGCCGTCGCATGCCGTCGTCGCTTGGCGCCACCATCGCGCCTTCTCAAAAGTCCCTAAATGATCGTGTCCCTAGGTGCCTATGATCGAGTCACGTGAGGGATTTTTGTACGACATTTAGACGCACGCTGCTGTTCACGGTGCTGTTCATGACAGCGTTACTTACAGATCGCGAGCGTTTTCTTATCGTGTCCAAAAAGAGTCACAGTGCCCTTTAAAGGTGTGCTGACGTGATATTTCCGACTGTTCATTTTTATTTTTGTGAATCTCGGTCGTAGACCTCTAAATTTAAGAAAAAAAAAATAGTGGAAAGCCTCAACGTTTCAAATAATTTTAATATGATAGGTTTTCTACAGCCAGTTTCGGTTACGTTCTTCGGGAGGTTGCTGTGCCGTGACGTCATGACACAGACGGTGGTCACGTGGGAGCAGGGCACTGCGACGAGCCGAGTCCGAGGCACGGTGTCACCGTGTCAGATATATACACCGTGGTCCGAGCCGAGCTGACTGGAACTCGAACGAACGTATTCGAACGGTTTGAACGCGGAGAAAGACCGAGACTGCCGAAGTCGCTGGCAGAAAAGCCTGCTCAGACGGTAAGGCTCAGCACGACCTACTGAACGGGAGAGAACCACGGCTCCCTCTTAAAAAAAAAAAAAAAAAAAAAAAAAAAAAAAAAAAAAAAAAAAAAAAAAAAAAAAAAAAAACCGCTCACCTTTACTGAACCGTGGCTCGCTCGTTTTATAAAGAGAGCGGCTCAAAAGATCCGGCTCGCTCCTCAGCAACCCGTTGGCTTCACAAAGCAATGGCAATATCGCTCGGCTGTCTTGCTTTATTTTAATTATCTAGGAAGCAGTATGTTTCACTCTAAATTAAGTGTCTTTTTTATGTGGCTGATACTTCGAACAATACTTCCTTGAATGTTCAAATCTATCGCAGTTCATTGAAGCATGCAGAATAAATTAGTACGGCCCATGATGCAAATTCTAATGTTTTGTGCCTGACAAATTTCTTTTTTTTTTTTTCCCCGATGTCCTTGTCTTCATGCGAAGGTTGCCACGCAATGTGGTACACGGAACTTTCTCAGGACAAGGTAGTGTGGACCATGCATCTACCAGGCTCGACCGCGCTTACGTGCTGAGCGCCTCAGTACCTTATGTATCCAGTTTACATACACTGAACTTTCCGCCTTCTACTGTGTACGTCACTGACCATAGCTGTGCGCGTTTCCTTTACCGTTTCCCCAAAAGCCGTGGGGCCTTGGATGTTCGCGTCCTACACGATGCATGCGCGATCACGGTCTAGCTTGTCGCGCTCAACACGTGCATCACTTGTTGCTTCTATAGACCGCAGACGCTTGGGTCGCGCAGTTCAGCTTACACTCAGGGAGCGTATACATGCAACGCCCCCTATACTTGCACTTCTCAATGGACGGGCGTGCTCAGCGTCGCCGTGTTGCCTACCCATTACAGGTTTTTCTTAGCGCATTCTGAAGCAATCACATGTTCGGCTACGCAGGCCGGCCTGGATATCCTCTCATCGCTAATGCTTATAGGTGACCATCTGAGGTCATTTCCCCCAGCTGCTGACACTTTGTGCACCCCTCCGCGTCACCCGTAGAAGGGCAGGCGGCACTGCGGTCCATGAAACGTGGGTCGGCCCCAGATGTGGATCGCCAGTCGATCTTCTACCTGACATTTCGGAATGAAATCGGTATACTGTCTTTACCGCAATTATCCGCTGGTGTTTTCAGGACTGTGTTTTCTCCGGCATGATTTCAAGATGGTCGCATTTTGCTCGTACCGTAGCGCACGACGAATCCTCTCTTTGTTCTGAAGAATGAAGACCACGCTCCTCACGGTTGCCCACGAGATCTTCGCGACCATCATCGTTAGGCGCGGGGGGACCCTGATGAACTTCTCAGTTGGCCATCCCTGCAGGCTTGCTCGGTGCCTGGATGCATAGCCTTTTTTATGTTTTTTTCACTACTCGTCGCATAATAGCCTATACGTTGTAGCGGTGTGCACGCGTGGCCTTCTAGTTTCGTTAGTCCAGAAGGCTCTTGAGTGACTTAATCACGCGTACGTATTCAGTGTAGTCCGCTTTTTGTTGAATTACTCGGCAATGCCTACACTGACAAATACACAGTACTTTGTTGTTCCTTGATGGCTTTGAACCCGTCCCCTTTCCCGTTACTCGTGGGATTCGTCAGGTATTTCCTTTATCTCCTACACTATTCGTCCTCAGTCTTGAGCCCTTATTCACCTTGAGGATATATCCATCATGCCAAGAAAAGTGGGGTGCCTGAAAATTTGTTGTCGGTCCCTTTGTGAGGATGCAGTGAATAATAAAAAAGTAGCATGTATATATATATATATATATGTGTGTGTGTGTGTGTGTGTGTGTGTGTGTGTGTGTGTGTGTGTGTGTGTGTGTGTGTGTGTGTGTGTGTGTGTGTGTGTGTGTGTGTGTGTGTGTGTGTGTGTGTGTGTGTGTGTGTGTGTGTGTGTGTGTGTGTGTGTGTGTGTGTGTGTGTGTGTGTGTGTGAAAAAATAAGCGGCGCCATAAAAACGATAAATAAGTTTCCATGACTGTAATAATATCTGCGGAAATACTTGGAGCGCATTTCATAGTCCACTTGTGCGGAGCACATGCCTATAAGCGGCAGCGAAAGAAAAGGCACAGAGGAAGGCGGCGAGTGTCACTCTGTATACGAGCCCTTAGGTTTGGTTATAGGCCATGTAGTTTCTTGCCGGTTTGTTCATCACACTGGGAAGCCGAGTTATTACAGTTTCTTGCAATTACATGTAGGCGCACACGCGGCAATGCAGTGCTATGGCACGTAAAGCCCCTTTTATATGTGATAATTTTCTTTAAAGCGCCAAGAAGAGACACGGCACAAAAGGAATTAAGGGCTTCCTTTTGTACCATGTCTCTTGTTGGCTCTTTAAAGAAAATGGTGAAGTATGCACCAACTATAGGCCCACAGAAAGTTATTCGAACCGCTTTTATAGTTGCGCGCACAGGAATGCCGGGGAAGTATGGGGCTGCTGATTGAACATCTCTTTCGGAAATGTCATGTTAGTGATTGCAAAGGTACATGCAGTGTCATTGTTTTCTCTTTTATGTTTGCTTGTCCTGCGAAGAGAAGTAGCCGGCGCCATTAAAAGCACCGACCCCTCCTTCAATTACACACTCACACACACAAAAAAAAGAGAGAGAAAAAAAATAGAGAGGACAGATATAGCAATTATGGCGGATTTGGACAGTGCCACCGGTTGCGGTGGCTTAGCAGTTGTACCGTTGCGCTGTACAGTCCCTAGCAATTATTCTAGGGATCGTACTTAAGCCCGAGGTCGTGGGTTTGATTGTCGGCTGCAGCGGCCACATTTCGACGGAGGAGAAATGCAAGGTGCTTTGCGTGCACGCTTGAACAACCACAGGTGGTCGAAATTAATTCGGAGTTCCCCACTATATACTGCGTGCCTCATAATCACATCGTGGTTTTGGCACGTAAGACCCCTAGACCATTTTTAACAGACTGTGTCAAGGGACGTGCTATTCAGCACTTCCCTGGACACTTGCAGACACCTTGACGGCACTTACTACGAACAGCGTTACGCCTTGTACATCGATTTAGTCACTATGAAAACTGCATCTAAAATGGTGCTTTTCATGTGTATGCCATTCTGTCAGAACATTTTTTTTAATGCGAAGCATTCTTTGCGAACTTAGGCGTTTTGAGTGTGTCTACCTATCTATTTAGCCTCCTACCTCGTGACGCCGTCGTGGTCGTTTCTTCAACTGAATATGTGTATTGGAATAGGCATGTTCATGCATACATAACATGAATGACATGTCATGACAGACGTCCATGAGATGACATATTTGTCATAGGATGTATGTCATTACATAAGTGGTATACGCATGACATGATGCCGTCGTGGTCATTCCTTTAACTAAATGTATATCATGATATCAATAAAAAATTATGGGGTTTTGCGCGCGAAAACCACGATCTGATTATGAGGCACGCCATAGTGGGGGACTCCGGAAATTTGGACCACCTGGGGTTCTTTAACGTGCACCTAAATCTAAGTACACGGGTGTTTTCGCATTTCGCCCCCATCGAAATGCGGTCGCCGTGGCCGGGATTCGATCTCGCCATCATGATATCAATAAAATACATGCATGACCTGACATGAATGATCAGACATACAAGCCGATGTCATGGCATCAAATTCTTGTCGTGACATGTATGTCATGAAGTAAATTGTGTGAATGACATGATTGTGCCGTCGTTTAACTCGATGTATATCTGGTGAATGACATGAGATGTGTGCATGACCTTACAAGAATGACATGACATAAATGTCGTCACTTGAATGACATGCGTGTGATGACATCAATGTCATAACTGCATAAATTGCATGTCATTCCGTGTCATTCTTGTAATGTCAGACACGCATGTCTCGCCATATATAGTCTGATGCATTTCCAGTTAAAGAAATGGCCCCGACGCCATCACCTCATGTGATTCATGACAATCACGTCGTAACATTAAGACTTAGAGATTGACTCCAACCAAATAAGGGAATTTATTAGCCCGACGTTTTGGAGCCAATTCGGCTCCTTCTTTAGGGGGTATTCTTAGGAGGTGGCGGTGTGCCGCTTTTAAAAGGTCCATCGTAAGAAAGGAGAGGAAGGGGGGGAGAGAGCGTAAGGTGGGGAGACACTTGACAGGGCACCTGTTTTTGACAGACGAAAGAGGTGGTAGGGGGGGGGGGGGCGTTACTGGTCGGCTGGGTTGACCGATGCTGGGGGCCCTTTACTCGCGGGAATGCCGTTGACGAGGGACGGGGGGGGGGGGGGGGGGGGGGGGGGAGGGGGAGGGGGCGAGATGTTTTGGTGTTGCTGACCTAGAGCGGGGGGTCCTTTCTTCCCTTCGTGGTGTCTGCAAGGCCATGAACATACAAAGAAGGGAGGATGCCCTTCACGCGGTTTATATTACCCGCCATATTCTGAATGTGCCCCGACTCCAGTAGTAGCCTTTTTCGCCAGTTTGACTCTGTTTGAAGGATTTGGGTTTCTTGGAAAGAAATCTTGTGGCCGGCGTCTTCGGAATGTTCGGCGACGGCGCTGCGTATTCGGTTGAATGTTCTGACGTCGTTTTCATGTCTGATTCTTTCTTTTAGATTTTTAGCTTCCCCGATGTACGACGCCGGACAGTCGGCGCAGCTGATTTTATAGACGACGCCTTGAGCTTTTTCTTTTGGTGGACGGTCTTTTGGTTTAGGAAGGAGGATATTCAAAGTGTTCATCGGTTTGTGCGCGACCTTGAGGCCTTCTCCCCCCCCTCCCCCCTCCCCTTTATTTGGTTCGTTATTCCCTTATTTGGTTGGAGTCAATCTCTAAGTCTTAATCAATTTTCCCAACCAGACAGGCAATTCTGTCGAAATGTTTAGCTTCAACGCCGTAACATGCATGTCGTGTCATTCATGTCATGGATATCCTGATATACAACTTGTTAGAAAATGCAACTGACGTGAATGACAAGTCATGTATGTGATGACATGAATGCCATGAATGAGATGACTACGAGGAATTGAATGACATGAATTTCTTTCAGTGAACTATTCTGGATATGCATGTCATGACATTCATGCGCGACATTAATGACGTGTCATACAAGGCATGTCACAAAACGATCGGCACGAATGTTATTGTATGTCATGACATACACGCATGCAAAGCATGAATTACCATGACAAGAACCAATGCCGGTCCAGTGGATCAAGTTGTCTACTAACTTGGCCCGATGACAATATGCTACTGTTTGTGATGCCGTGACTGTCGCTGCATTGTCATTCCAGCTGCGTAGTCCGACTCTCGCCTCTGACTCTCACATGTCATCTGCGCTCGAGACAGTTGGCACACGTAAGACGATCTCGGCAGCAGAACACTAGGTGGTGTTTGCATTCGTTCAAACGGCGATTGAAAAGCAAGTTTCCCAAGAATGCTGAAAACCGGTTCAAAATAAACTATCATGATTCACAATAACTTAAAAGGCAGTAATAATTAATCAAGCAATACGTACAGTAATTAACACAAGTTTGTTAAAATCGCTCCGATCATCAGCAAAGGCTTTGGCTCCATGTGCGCGGCGGTTGTGCCTGAGCACAGGTGTCAAAACGGATGATGGATTGCTAAACACTAGATAAACACAAGGGAAACACCGGCGAATCACTGATGCGCACTTCCTCAGCTTTCACGTTGAGTGGAACTGCATTACCGCCGAGTTTACCATTGCATTACTGTCGAGTTTTTTTTTTTTTTTTTTTCTTGTGGCGCCCCTAACTAGTCCGTTGTTACACCTTAAGCAACGCATTTATCACCGTCATGCTTCACCAGTATACTGGGTGTTTCCCTTAACTTGGGACAAACATTGAAAATCTGCCACTACCACGTAGCTGGACAGAACCCAAGTAAGGTTATTTGAGATATTGAGATCAATTTTTTTGCATTTCGCATAATTAGATAATTACTCTAAATAATTAACAAATTTCTCAATTAATATAATTCGATGAAAAGTGCCCATGAGAAAATCGTAGAGCAACACGAAAAACTCCCGACACAGCTTTCTGTTACACAATACGTCTTACATAAAAGTGCTTTCCTAGCGTGAAAGAAGCCGGCGAATACATGCAAAATTGCCGCGCGACAGGCCGCTCGAGGCACTGGAGGTAAAATACGAGAAACAGGATTTCTTAAATCACTAATGCGACAAAGCATTGCTACAGAAGTGACAGCTGACTTCATTTTTCTTCTTTCGCTGTGCATTATGATCTGTTCTTGCCCCTTCAACGCACTTTTGTTTTTGTTACGGCAACGTGATATGGCTTCTCTGTTGTTTAGGATCTGCACGCAATGATCCCGTGAAGATGCGAACCTGCAACAAGGACGTCAGCCATTGTGCGATCGCCCGACGTCACGCACGAGGAAACTTCCTTCCATTTGACAATCCATTGACAATTCCGCCAGACGCCAGCCTCGAAAGGCTGTCAGAAGTGCACGGCAGAAGCAAGCGAACGCAAGCAAACGCAAGCAAGCAAAGAAATAAATCAGTGACAGGTGAAGGTTTGGTGTCGGCCCAGCTGGGGAGAATTCATGAGCTGAGGAGGTATGTGCAAAGAAACATTGCGTTGGTCATACCCATTCCTTGCACGTGAAAGAACCCCAGGTGGTCTAAATTTCCGGAGTCCCCCACTACGGCGTGCCTCATAATCAGATCATGGTTTTGGCACGTAAAACCCCATAATTTAATTTTTAAATTTTTTTACCCATTCCTTAAAAGGCATCACACTGATTAAGCCTGTTGCTCAGATTTCAAGCAAGAGTTTATGAGAGAGAATGTGGTTGTGAAGCGTATGCTTCTAAATCATGGAACACGTCATCTACTCTCATGTTGCTAACTTCGTAACTTCATCGAAGTTCTTTCACCCAAATCAACATGGCTTCCGGAGAGATCACTCATGCGACACTCAGTTAGCCTCATGACATTCATTTAAACCTCGACCGTAACATTCCAACTGATGCCCTGTTCCTAGATTTCGAAAAGGCTTTCGATAAGGTTCCACATTCTCGTCTTGTGCTAAACTTATCAAGCCTAAACATTCATCCATCTGTTTTTAACTGGATCCAGTGTTTTTAACTAACCGAAAACAGTTTGTATATGCTGACAAACTTACGTCTGCTGTTTCCTTCGTTCTTTCTGGTGTACCTCAGGGCACTATTCTTGGGTCGCCCCTATTTTTAATCTACGTTAATGACTTGCCATTTACTGTAACCTCTGTAATACGTCTTTTTGCTGATCATTGTGTCCTGTACCACCCTATCAATAACCTCGCTGACGTAACTTCCCTTCAAGAGGATCTCTTTCATATTCAAGACTGGTGTGCTACTTGGTTCATGTACCTGAACACTAGTATGACTGTACACATTTCATTCCACCGCCGACCTAACTACATCCCCCCCGCCTACAAGATTAATAACAGTACTAAATCTACCACCGACTTCTTCAAGTACTTAGGCATTCACCTCTCCAAAGATTTGTCTTGGACAAATCATGCAACCCACATAATCAATTCAGCTAACAAAACTCTTGGTTATCTTCGCCGTAATCTCTTCATGGCACCGCCACCCTATAAAATAAGTTGCCTATAAAACGCTCGTGTGCCCAAAACTTGAATATGCCAATACGGTTATGGATATGCATGTGCTATCTTTGACCCTTACCAAACTAATCTCACTAAAGCTCTCAAATCTGTACAGAACCGTGCTGCTAGGTTTATTTTTCAGATTACTCATATCACACTAGCGTTTCATCGCTAAAATCTAAACTAGACCTGTCGCCTCCTGCCTCTCGTCGTCGCATCTCTCGCCTATGCCTCTATCACAGGTTTTTTTTTTTTTTTTTTTTATTCCATACCTCGTGACAGCGAGCTGATCGAGCTGGCTCATCGTGTTCGTCGAACAGGCCATCCGAACTCGGTAATCCCGCCACGAGCCCGCACCACTACGTTCCTGCAGTCGTTCTTCGTGCGAACTTCCCGAGACTGGAATGGCCTTCCGAGACAAACTACACTCATCCGCGATGCAGCGCGCTTTGGATCTGCCATCGAGTGTTTTGACTCATCTTTGTAATGTCATCATCATCACTCCCGCCTTTTCCGTGTCCACCCCTCATGCAATGTCCTGTTGGCACCCTTGAGGTATCAATACATAAATAAAATAAATCAGAGGAACGAGGCGCGCCACTTCAAAAGTTTGCTGCCCCAGAACATTGGGAGGGGGGGGCACTTCTACTGTGCCAACAACCGCGCTCGTCGCTCGACCGCACGGTCTCTTATCTCTCCCACGCGCAAGCAAGGAAGCGGGAAGCCAGCGCCGGAGGAAGCGGGGGGGGGGGGGGGGGGGGGGCACTTCTGCCAACAACCGCGCTCGTCGCTCGCCGCACCGTCTCTTATCTCCACACGGCTCTGACCTCTATGCGCCGCGTGCATTCGCGGCTCAATTTCTGTTGAAGCGATAGACCCCACGTACCTTCGCCCGCAGCGGCGTATGCTTGCTGCCACCGTTTTGACAGTCGTTGTCTGCAGTCATTCAGTGTGATCTCTTCATGCTTCTTTGTGCGCGCTCACACCACGCTTGTTCATTCAGTTAGTAATAGTCGGGTCACATTTTCCAACGCACGCTACACATGTAATGCTGCCCGGATCGGCAGTGCAGCGTTACAGGTGTGTCCCTTCGCACGCGCGCTGCCCACGGGACGCGTTTCTCATCAACACCACCGTTTCACACGCGCCTTCTCGTGGTCATCGAGTCTCTCTTCATGTCGGTCTACTTACGCCGCAGCACACCTGCTTACTTAATCAGCTCATGTTTACTACAATTCATATTGCTACCAAAGCCGCTCACCTTACTTCGTATGACATTGCTGTGTTGCTATCGCATTCATTGCTTCGCCCTTAGGGCGAAACTGTGACCTTTTTTTTGTTTCGCGGGGGGGGGGGGGAGGAGGTTCGTGGAACGGAGATGGCTGGGTGTCAACAAGAAGTTTGGCCTGCCGTTGCCTTGCCTACTCCACTGATAATACTGCGGCTGCCCAGACGTAGAAAGAGCCAAAGGAGAGGGAACGGTGTGCGGCGTATAATTTCCCTCTCCCTCAGACAGAAAGAGACGACTTGCCCAGCGCCATTTCTTGTTTGTGATTTATTTTTGCTATGCCGGCGACCGCTAGGGGAAGCAGCGGCGCTAGCGCTGTGTGGTGACGTCAACCGCACCCTGCTTGAAACGTACGCTGCGTACGCTGGCGCTGATGAGCTGACCGCTCATTCTGCGAGTGGCCGCTGAGTGCAGAGGACGCAACTAGCAGCTCTCAAAAGGCCTCGGTCATGTCTGGTCGAGATGATCAGACGTCTAGCGTATCGCCTGCCGAAGAAGTGTTGGAGTCATCGGTTGTGTCCTGTCAAGATGATCAAGCATCTGGTTCATCGTCTGCCAAAGAGGTGTTAAAGCCATCTGTCGTGTCTGCTCAAGATAATCAAGCATCTGGTTCATCGTCTTCCAAAGAAGTGTTAAAGCCATCTGTCGTGTCTGCTCAAGATAATCAAGCGCCTAGCCCATCGTCTGCCAAAGAAGTGTTAAAGCCATCTGTCGTGTCTGCTCAAGATAATCAAGTGCCTGGCCCATCGTCTGCCAAAAGAGTGCGAAAAAAGCGACCGGTCGTGTCTGCCGACGAAGAGGCGTGGAATATGTGTCTTTTTCTGTACTGCGACCCAAGTGGGCGTCCATACAATTTCTGTGATTTTGTGGAACCACTGAAAGCACTCGGACTTAACCACGACATCGCAGGCCTTGGACCGGTGCAAGGAAGGTGGCTGCTTAAGCTGAAGACAACTGAGGCTCTGCAAACCCTCGCAAAGGCTGGGAGCATGCTGGTGAAAGGGCGGTACTGCGCCGTCGTTGAGCCTGGTGTGGAAGAGATTTGGATGAAGGTTAACTGGGTGCCGTTCAACATCTCGAATGCATCTCTGCGGGAGGCGCTTCAGGAGTTTGGCATCGTTAAGAAGGTGAGCTGCTATAAGTGGTCTACGGACGAAGATGTCCTCAACAGGACCGACCGGCACGTTCGCCTGCGCCTCAAGGAAGGAATGAAATCCAAAGACTTACCGCACCTGTGGACGTACCGCGGTGTAACACTTCTCTTCGTTGTCCCAGATCGACCGCCAATGTGTGAGAAGTGCAACAATACAGGTCATTTGTCGCTTCACTGTACAGCGCCGCGATGCAGCAAGTGTCAAGCCTACGGACACACGACGTGTGAGCGTTCTGTGGAACCAGAAGAAACGCAAGTGACCCCGACTGCGGCGTGTGAGGAGGCATGCACTTTCGAGAGCAAGCAAGAACCAGCCGCAGTCACCGAAACAACGGATGAACATCCTGTCGAAGTCTCTACGGGCACAGAAACTTCAAACATCGACTGTGAACGGGAAAGTGGTTTCGAGAGCAAGCAAGAACCAGCCGCAGTACCCGAAACGACGACTGCACACCCCGTCGAAGTCTCGACTAATAAACAAACTGGGAACACTGACTGTGAACAGGGCATTGCTTTTGAGAGCAGGCAAGAAACAGCGCTAGTAGCCGAAACAATAGTTGAACGAATAGTTGTCGAAGTCTATACCGGTACAGAAACTGCAAGCAACGACTGTGAACGGGAAAGGAGTTTCGAGAGCAAGCAAGAAACAGCCGCAGTAGCCAAAAACAATGGTTGAACGCCCTGTCGAAGTCTATACCGGTACAGAAACTAGAAAACATCGACCTGTGAAGGGGAAACTGGTTTCGAGAGCACGCAATAAACAGCGCTATTCGGCGAAACAACGGCTGAGCAACCGACGATGTCTTGACTGATACAGAAACTGGGAACACTGACTAGGTGTGACCAGAACGCGTCCTTGGAGAGTGGGAAACCGCGTCCACAAATTGCCCCCGATTGCAAATGTCCCCGGTAGAAGAGGACCAATCGCCTTCGCAGCCTTGATCGTCAAGTCGGCCTGTATACGGTCAGCGCCGAAATGGTGGCCTGCACCTCCTACAGTGGCCTTTGGGAACATTCCGTTTAAACTACTCAAAGTGGACATTGGGTAACTCGGCAGTAGACGAAGCAGTTTCACCTGTTGCGCAGTATGAACAAAAGAAAAAAATAATAATAGTTTTTTTTCGATTATTTGTGGATTTCGTGGCCAAGAGGCAAGAGCGAGCAAGGGTTAAGATTATGAGGCCTTTCACTGACAAATTCATTGTTTCTGTCAGATATGTTGTTGTAAACGAAAACAGTGGGGCAATTGCTGCTGCGCGAATTGGTCTGGAGTGTTGAATGAACAGTGCTTACTAGTAGCATTAGTCAGTACGTTCTTTGTGATTTCCTGGTTGAAGTATGGCGCGTGCTTTCCCACAACGGTCCAGTGAAAAACGGGAAACACATGCATAACTTGCTTGTAATTTCGACAAGTATCTATTCTATTTCGACAAGGCCGTGCGGTGATCATTTTCATTTAGAATGTCAATGCTTTGTGGCATTTACTGGTTATATTTGTTCGGTAATAATTTTACCTACGTGCGACATTTATCTGCGTACTTTCATTCAAGTCAAAGTAACGAGAATATATATGTCCGACTTTAAGGTGTTGTCCAGCAGTGCAAGAAGTTGGATATTTAGTGTGATACACGACACTTGTATTCGCCATAGGCGCTCAAACAAAGTTCACGCTATATGTTCTTGTACTGTGTGAATCGTAAGACACGGTGAAATGATATCGCCGGTGCATTATCAGAAAATTGCAGAAGTAGCGCAACCAAGCGTCGTTTGCGTTCATTTGAATGTCCGGCGGTTCGCATCCATTAATATTGGTTGCGTAGAACCTAGAACTCTCCCTTGGGAAGTTCGAGGTTCTGTGCACCCAAAGTAAAGACCACAACACCTGCGAGATTGCAAACAGAACGCAAATGGCCGATGATGGAGATAGGGTTTTGGCATGCAGAGCCTAAGCTACGCTATTTTCGTTAATTTCAATACTTAAATGCACACGCATTAGTGTGTTCAATAGTTTTGTAGCTACTTTGTCTAGTTCGTTGTGCGTTACGTGAAATTTACGAGCGTGTACGCGTGGATCAGTGTGTAAACTGACATATACGGTATTGCACTGAACTATCGCGCCCCGAGAACAGATAGTAAATAGCGTTTCTTTGTCAATTTTGTACTGCGTTCCGTGCCTGACAATAAATGATTAAAAAAGAAGGAAGCTGGTTGATCACTGCATGAGAAGGCCGCCTCTGGATCCAGGCGTTGTACGTTCGATTACCGGCTCGGCCTGCTTACGTGCAGAGCCGGAAAGGCACGGCATGAGACAAGCTCTGCACACAATGCACGGCAAGCTTGTCAAGCGTAACACGGCGCGCTCATGTTTCGGGAGCGCCTCGAACAACTCTTGCCACCACGTGACTCGGGAGAGTTTCAGCGCGCAGATTGTTCTGTTAAAGGCACCACGCAGGCTGGCCTCGTCACCTGTTCGATTCTGTGTCAGAGGCGTGGCATAAGGAGTGAAATAACAGCGACGTTATTGCGTGCTGCACTAGACTTAGCACGAAAGAAGGTTGTCAGTTATTCCGTACAAACATGGTATATGTAGCATAAGCTAAAGAAGATTGGGCAGGGAGTTTCTGTAGTTTTCTTTTTTTTCTGCTCCGCACAAACTGCTTCATTTGTGAGCCAAGACGTGTATGCCATGTTAAAAAGGAATCGCACACGTGTGAGAAGGAGGTTTGTTGATTACACAGTGGATGTGGATATGACACCCCCCTGCCAGGCAGATGAAATAATATAAGTTTACAGGAGGATAACTCAAAAGTGCAGAAAGGGAGAGAGGGGTTCCTTGCTTTACACTGCAGTCAATGTGGCAACGCTCCGCTATAGAAAAAAAAAAAAACGCAGTAATTGCTAAGCACGCGAGTGTATCACTAGGTTGACAATTGAAACCTTCTGTTGCCTTTTCTAAGGAATTTCGCTTCGAGATACGACTTGCTGCCAGGATTGCAAATTATGGCAACGTGTATCCTGAAATGGTTAAGTGATATACTTTGTCATTGCGTTATTCTTTTGGCTCTTATTTTCATTTTTTTTATCTAATAAATTCCACTTCGAAGTTAGGTTTGCCTCGTGCCTACACTTTTTCGCGCTGTGTAGCCACCATGCAATCTTAGAAATTCGCCCGCGTTTCTTCCGTGCTTCTTAAATAATTGGATTAGTCGGAAGATAGAGAGAAGGGAAGAAGGAAATACAGAGAGGTTAACCAGACTTAGTCCAGTTTCCTACAGTAACTGGTTATGGGTGCATTACGATTCGATGTACCAAGCAATGTCCACGCCTTCAAGTAATCCACCTGCAGAGAGCCACTTCTGCTACAATGTGCATCTATCGATCTTAAACAGAGAATCAGTCCCAAAGAAACAGCGCATGCAATGTATAGTCTCAGGCACATGTACAGTTTAATGTACTTAACCGCGTAGTCAGTTCTCCGGTGATTTTGAAATATGAAGTACTGCATTTTGCTTCTAAGTAAATCAGTCATACACGAGGTAGCAGCATAAGACGAGCTCTCGTTTCCCTCTTCGTACAGATCACAATGTACTTCGATAATTTTCCAGAGACTCTTCTGCTTCTCGCCGAGGTTTGAGACCCATATGAGCCCACTGCAAAAGAAACATGTAGCACCGTGGTCATAGGACCCCCGACTTCCGATTGTCGTTAGGGGAGGGGAGAAAAAAAAAGAAAATGTAAGAAAAAAGTATGAATGGACCGCCAGATGTATGCAAATTATTATTAGTTTAATAAAGCTCACTACAATATAAGCCAAGATGACCAACAATAACCTCATGTTGCAACCGTCCCCATCTTTTGTGTCGCGAGGACAACTGTAAAAAAAAAAAAAAAAAAAAAATCGAAAAAAAAAACACTTTGATTGTTTTTTCTTTTTTTTTTTTTGTCTGCAAGTGGAAAATGACGTCGTGATTTTATGCTCTGTTGTTTAGATTTTAAGGGTACTTTAAAGGAATTTCGACAGAACGTTTTTCTCATTTAAAGAGAAACTGAGACTTCCACCCAAATGTAGCAATTCGCTACTATGGAAACCCAACCGGGTTCCTCGAAAGAAAACTTCGCAGTTGAAGAAAAATTCGTCCTGGTCCGGGACTCGAACCCGGGACCACCGCCTTTCCGGGGCAGCCGCTCTACCATCTGAGCTAACCAGGCGGCTAGCAGATGGCAGGGCGAAGTCGAATTTGTCGACAACTCGAAGCAAAGGCAAGTATATGATGTAATAGTTCAGCGGAAATCCGCTAGGTGGAGATAAGTAATTAAAGAGAAACTGAGACTTCCACCCAAATGTAGCAATTCGCTACTATGGAAACCCAACCGGGTTCCTCGAAAGAAAACTTCGCAGTTGAAGAAAAATTCGTCCTGGTCCGGGACTCGAACCCGGGACCACCGCCTTTCCGGGGCAGCCGCTCTACCATCTGAGCTAACCAGGCGGCTAGCAGATGGCAGGGCGAAGTCGAATTTGTCGACAACTCGAAGCAAAGGCAAGTATATGATGTAATAGTTCAGCGGAAATCCGCTAGGTGGAGATAAGTAATTAAAGAGAAACTGAGACTTCCACCCAAATGTAGCAATTCGCTACTATGGAAACCCAACCGGGTTCCTCGAAAGAAAACTTCGCAGTTGAAGAAAAATTCGTCCTGGTCCGGGACTCGAACCCGGGACTACCGCCTTTCCGGGGCAGCCGCTCTACCATCTGAGCTAACCAGGCGGCTAGCAGATGGCAGGGCGAAGTCGAATTTGTCGACAACTCGAAGCAAAGGCAAGTATATGATGTAATAGTTCAGCGGAAATCCGCTAGGTGGAGATAAGTAATTAAAGAGAAACTGAGACTTCCACCCAAATGTAGCAATTCGCTACTATGGAAACCCAACCGGGTTCCTCGAAAGAAAACTTCGCAGTTGAAGAAAAATTCGTCCTGGTCCGGGACTCGAACACGATTGTTGCCTTTGCTCGAACCCGATTGTTGCCTTTGCTTCGAGTTGTCGACAAATTCGACTTCGCCCTGCCATCTGCTAGCCGCCTGGTTAGCTCAGATGGTAGAGCGGCTGCCCCGGAAAGGCGGTGGTCCCGGGTTCGAGTCCCGGACCAGGACGAATTTTTCTTCAACTGCGAAGTTTTCTTTCGAGGAACCCGGTTGGGTTTCCATAGTAGCGAATTGCTACATTTGGGTGGAAGTCTCAGTTTCTCTTTAATTACTTATCTCCACCTAGCGGATTTCCGCTGAACTATTACATCATATACTTGCCTTTGCTTCGAGTTGTCGACAAATTCGACTTCGCCCTGCCATCTGCTAGCCGCCTGGTTAGCTCAGATGGTAGAGCGGCTGCCCCGGAAAGGCGGTGGTCCCGGGTTCGAGTCCCGGACCAGGACGAATTTTTCTTCAACTGCGAAGTTTTCTTTCGAGGAACCCGGTTGGGTTTCCATAGTAGCGAATTGCTACATTTGGGTGGAAGTCTCAGTTTCTCTTTAATTACTTATCTCCACCTAGCGGATTTCCGCTGAACTATTACATCATATACTTGCCTTTGCTTCGAGTTGTCGACAAATTCGACTTCGCCCTGCCATCTGCTAGCCGCCTGGTTAGCTCAGATGGTAGAGCGGCTGCCCCGGAAAGGCGGTGGTCCCGGGTTCGAGTCCCGGACCAGGACGAATTTTTCTTCAACTGCGAAGTTTTCTTTCGAGGAACCCGGTTGGGTTTCCATAGTAGCGAATTGCTACATTTGGGTGGAAGTCTCAGTTTCTCTTTAATTACTTATCTCCACCTAGCGGATTTCCGCTGAACTATTACATCATATACTTGCCTTTGCTTCGAGTTGTCGACAAATTCGACTTCGCCCTGCCATCTGCTAGCCGCCTGGTTAGCTCAGATGGTAGAGCGGCTGCCCCGGAAAGGCGGTGGTCCCGGGTTCGAGTCCCGGACCAGGACGAATTTTTCTTCAACTGCGAAGTTTTCTTTCGAGGAACCCGGTTGGGTTTCCATAGTAGCGAATTGCTACATTTGGGTGGAAGTCTCAGTTTCTCTTTAATTACTTATCTCCACCTAGCGGATTTCCGCTGAACTATTACATCATATACTTGCCTTTGCTTCGAGTTGTCGACAAATTCGACTTCGCCCTGCCATCTGCTAGCCGCCTGGTTAGCTCAGATGGTAGAGCGGCTGCCCCGGAAAGGCGGTGGTCCCGGGTTCGAGTCCCGGACCAGGACGAATTTTTCTTCAACTGCGAAGTTTTCTTTCGAGGAACCCGGTTGGGTTTCCATAGTAGCGAATTGCTACATTTGGGTGGAAGTCTCAGTTTCTCTTTAATTACTTATCTCCACCTAGCGGATTTCCGCTGAACTATTACATCATATACTTGCCTTTGCTTCGAGTTGTCGACAAATTCGACTTCGCCCTGCCATCTGCTAGCCGCCTGGTTAGCTCAGATGGTAGAGCGGCTGCCCCGGAAAGGCGGTGGTCCCGGGTTCGAGTCCCGGACCAGGACGAATTTTTCTTCAACTGCGAAGTTTTCTTTCGAGGAACCCGGTTGGGTTTCCATAGTAGCGAATTGCTACATTTGGGTGGAAGTCTCAGTTTCTCTTTAATTACTTATCTCCACCTAGCGGATTTCCGCTGAACTATTACATCATATACTTGCCTTTGCTTCGAGTTGTCGACAAATTCGACTTCGCCCTGCCATCTGCTAGCCGCCTGGTTAGCTCAGATGGTAGAGCGGCTGCCCCGGAAAGGCGGTGGTCCCGGGTTCGAGTCCCGGACCAGGACGAATTTTTCTTCAACTGCGAAGTTTTCTTTCGAGGAACCCGGTTGGGTTTCCATAGTAGCGAATTGCTACATTTGGGTGGAAGTCTCAGTTTCTCTTTAATTACTTATCTCCACCTAGCGGATTTCCGCTGAACTATTACATCGTTTTTCTCATTTGTATTGCTTTATTGGGTAGCCGTCGACCCAATAATTCGGCTACGGAGCCTCAATTTCCTCGATCACAGCTGATCATTAATTACGTTAACTTTCAATGTGACAATTTTACAACGTGCGCAAGAGTGCAGCGCCGCTTCGGCCGTGAAAAAAAGACGGCCCATCACGTGATCGAAAGATGCTACGGGAGGTCCCGTGGTAACAGGTGCTTACTGACGCCTACATTCAGCTCTCGACGGGACGAAAAAGGGGGAAGCGCGTCCCCATTGCGTTTCCAGGAAAAGCGAAGGGCCGCATTTGGCAGCTCTCAGCGGCAGACAGGGTCATTGTACGACCTTCAACGGCGACACTCGGCTGACTGGCAGACCCCGCTTTCGGTGAGGGTAGTAAATCTTTTAGGGTTCCAGCCTTTTGACGACCACGCTAATCAATTTCGTTTCTTCTATACGCCTGGTGGTCGCGTCAGCTTTTGAGTTAGCGCATCTTTGTGCACCTGGAATTCAACAACGCAACTGGCGACAGCGAGTAGCGTGACAGGTCCGCCGGACGTCGTTCGACCAGTTGTCGCGACGTCGGCGGCTGAGCAAAAGCACTCGCGAGAAAACGACGCGATGCACGAGGGAGTATGTAGAGCTTCGAAGTTAGTGGCAGATACCCGCTCTTGTAAGATTGGCCAGGAACCGAGGATAGTTCAATATAAAACGAGAAAGAATAAAATGTAAAAGAAAATGTATATTAGATATATTAGGAGAATATGTATTTTTTTAATAGAATGCCACGTGACAATACGCCTGTGTGCATCGACGACATCTAATTCGCCCGCACGCCGGTCTTCACAGACTGTGACAAGCAACAAGAATGGTGGCAGCAAGGGGCTCGGCCTGACAGTCCCAACGTGAGAGCGGCCCGCGTCAACTGAGGGTTGACCTTCAGGACCCAATAAGGTCCTTCATACCATACCATACCGCCCTGCAGTGACAAAGCGCGTAGCGTTCGAGTTGGTTCGGAAGATATATCTGAAACGCACGCATACAGAAACGGTGGCCACGGTAAAGCGATAGCGAGCGCCAGGAGCCAACTAAACGGTCGGGTAGCTTTTTGCGTTTTCGAAGTCAAAGGTCGGAGGGGGGTGCTACACTCATCCAGTGCTTTTTGGCGTTGTGGCAATGTATTTATTGCCATTAACGTGGTTGAATAATACATTACAGCCTGTATGCGCGAGAAAGACCATCGTACCGACTGCTCATTGGGGATGGGGCGAGATACCAGTAATTTACAGAGGTCCCCACTTTTGTTCGAAGGCTAGTGTGAATGCGTTTTTGAATTGGGCACGCAACTTTCCTTCGCCTCCCCCAACCTGCCTGTCGCGTAATTAGCCGCGCGCGTGTATGGTGTGTATTTACAGATCTTGACGTCACTCGCTCGACGAGTTTAATCCCCCGAGGATAATCGACGGCAGATGATATAAATAAAAAAAACAGTTTATATATATATATTGTGAGCGCATTTTGCGCATATCGTCGTCTTCATTTGTACATACGACTCATCATCATCTTTTGTCTCGTGCGGTGCTTCGTCTCTGACTCGGGCGGCTGCTCAGAAATAAAGGCATCGCATCGGCCGACGTCTCACAAGTGGTGGAGAGTGCTTTCGATTCCCACGTCCTCTTACTTTCCCGATTCCCCTGGAGCTCCGATCCGGTCGTCGTTTGCTCTCGCCTACCACGGTGATGGCAGAAACCAACCCGTCCACCAGTGCTGCTGCCACCTCTGCTCAGCCCGCTGGGCCTACCTGGACGGTGAACACCACACACCGAGATCCTCCCGTCTTTGCCGGCCTCCGCGGCGACGACGTCGACGATTGGCTGGATCACTACAACAGAGCCAGCGACGCCAATCATTGGGACGACACGCACAAATTGCGGTATGTCGCTTTTTACTTGACCGAAGTTGCGAAGACATGGTTTTTTAACCACGAAAGTGACTTTTCGGACTGGTCATCATTCACCCAGCAATTTCGCCAGATATTCGGCATGTCCTCTGGACGCTCCGCCGTCGCGAAACAGAAGCTGGCAACGCGCATACAAGAGCAAGACGAGTCCTATACGTCCTACATTGAGGACGTCCTCGCTCTCTGCCGCCGCGCACAGAGTGACATGGCGGAAGCTGATCGCGTTCGCCACATACTGAAAGGCATCAACACGGTCGCCTTTAATGCTCTCGTCATGCAGAACCCAAACTGCGTTGGGGATATTATCACGGCCTGCCAGCGTCTCGACACGCTCCAGTCTATTCGCCTGCCACGCGCCTCTACCGACCCTCATCTCAACGGTGATGCTGAGCTGCGCGCCCTGATACGCACTCTCATCAGGGAGGAGCTTCACGGCCATCTTTCTGGACCTACGACGCTTGCAACCGTTCGCCCCGCTCCTCCTGGACTGCGTGACATCGTCAAGGACGAACTGGCGTCGATGACAAACGTCCAAATGGACAAGTCTACTGCACCATTTCGTCCGCCAAGTTATGCCGAAATTGCCTCCCGGCCTCCCTCGACCGTTCCGTCTCCACGTGCCGAAGCTTACCGCGATCCCCTAGCTTCGCTGGCAGCGAATACTCCTGCAGAGCCGTACTACTCTCCGTGGCGGTCGTCGCGCCCTGTTTGTTTCTACTGCGGTATTCGCGGCCACATTTCTCGCTTCTGCCGTCGGCGTCAGCAAGATGAAAGGCGGGGCTATGCTACCTTTGAGCGAGACAGCGCACATAGGTTTGACTCCTACGTTCCCGGGCGTCACCCAGGTGAAAGGCGAGGCTATGACACCTTTGAGCGAGAAAGGATACCAGGCCCAGATTCGTACGTTCCCGGACCGTACACAACCTCTTCCGGTCGCTCTCCTTCACCTTCCCATGACATGGCTCGAGCATCCCGCTCGCCCCGGCGTCGCTCTCCTTCACCTTACCGCCGTTCCTCATCGCCCTTGCGTGCTGCTTCCCACGTTGTGGACACCCGTCCGGAAAACTAGAGGCTGCAGTTTTCGGAGGAGAAACTGCATCGTATCGGACTGTCCCAATTCCTCCTGCTCGCCCCGCCAATTTGCTCTCAGTTTGTGTGGAAGGTGTTTCCGTCGACGCCCTTGTAGATACTGGAGCCGCTATTTCTGTTATACATCGTGAACTGTGCTTCCGTCTGCGAAAAGTGCAAACGCCGTATGTTGGTCCGGTCCTGTGTGGTGCCAATGACGTTCCCATCTTTCCTACCGGACAGTGCACAGCTCGCGTCCTGATAGACGGTATTCGTCACCATGTGCAATTTGCGGTGCTTTCGACGTGCGCTCATGAGATGATATTAGGATGGGACTTCCTGTCTGCTGCTTCTGCACTAATTTCGTGCGGCGACCCAAGCATCCACATCAGCGACACCGAGACTTATCCTGTTTTCGATTCCCCGTGTCCCAACCTCATTGCAGCAGCGGATTTTATTATACAACCAGACGAAGAACGTGTTCTTACCCTTGAGTCAACAGACATTGTCGACGGAGACGCATTGGTTGTACCTTCTCAGCGCTGCATTTCTCGAGGACTCGCCATCGCTTCTTGCTTGGTCCGATTCTCGAGTGGCTATGCCAACCTCACAGCCTTTAATACGACTCCTGAGCCACTACTACTGCCCAAAGGGTCTACCGTCGCCAAGCTCGCCGATGCTGCGCCGGTATGTGTCGTCAGTGTTTCGCCTGCCACATCTTCCGCGCATTGTACGCCCGCAGAAGGCCACACTAGTGCTATTAAGGCCACCTTGAGTGGAGATCTCAATCCGGCCCAGACGGATGCACTCCTCACCATTTTAATGAAGCATGCAGCTTGTTTTGACGTTTCTTCGCGAGGCCTGGGTCAGACCACTGTAACTACTCATCGAATTGAAACAGACGGCTCTCGCATCATTCGCCGTCGCCCGTACCGTGTGTCACCTTCGGAGCGAAAAGTTATAGAAGAACAAGTGAACGACATGCTGACACGCAACATTATAAGGCCTTCAGCAAGCCCTTGGTCTTCTCCTGTTGTGCTCGTTAAGAAAAAGGATGGTTCTGTGCGCTTCTGCATCGATTATAGGGCGCTAAACAAAATTACCCGCAAGGATGTTTATCCTATGCCTCGTATTGACGATGCTTTGGATACCTTACAAGGTGCCGAGTATTTCTCGAGCCTCGACTTGCGCTCAGGATATTGGCAGATTCCAATGCATGAGCAAGATAAAGAAAAGACTGCGTTTGCTACACCTGATGGCCTTTTCGAATTTAACGTGATGCCTTTTGGACTGTGCAATGCGCCAGCTACGTTTGAACGTATGATAGATACAGTACTCCGTGGCTTAAAGTGGAAGACATGCCTTTGTTACTTGGACGACATTGTCATCTTTTCGTCGAGTTTCTCCCAGCACCTACAACGTCTAGACCAAGTTCTGACGTGTCTAGCAAAGGCTGGTCTCCAACTCAATACCAAAAAGTGCCGCTTTGCAAGCCGAAGCATTAAAGTATTGGGCCACGTCGTCAGTAAGCATGGCATCCAGCCTGATCCCGATAAAATCGCTGCAGTGCTGCAATTTCCGCCACCAACCACACTTAAAGAACTCCGCAGCTTTCTAGGACTCGCGTCCTACTTCCGCCGCTTTGTCCGTGACTTCGCCACCATCGCCGCTCCTCTACACAAACTTCTGACTTCGAGCGCGTCCTTTGTGTGGTCGGACGACTGTGAAGCCGCCTTCCAGACCCTCAAACGACTTCTCACGTCAGGGCCCGTGCTCCGTCATTTCGATGCAACCGCCCCTACTATTCTACACACTGATGCCAGTGGGCATGGACTTGGCGCTGTCCTGCTGCAGCGGAATCAGAAATCTGAAGAGCAAGTCGTGGCTTATGCAAGTCGTACGCTTTCTCCTGCTGAGCGCAACTACACAATTACAGAACAGGAATGCCTCGCCATCGTGTGGTCAATACAAAAATTTCGACCCTATCTCTACGGCCGCCATTTCACAATTGTGACCGACCATCATGCCCTCTGTTGGTTGTCGTCCCTGAAAAACTTGTCTGGACGCCTAGGCCGTTGGGTACTGCGCTTGCAGGAATATGACTTTACTGTCACGTATAGGTCCGGCAAACAACATCAAGATGCCGACGCTTTGTCACGCTGCCCGCTGTCTCCAAACGCCCATGCTTCACCTTCGGTCTGCACGTCCCCATCTAGCCACACGTCTCAGAACACGTCCAGTAGCCCGGGACAGGCGGTTGCCTCAGTTGACTTTCTTCCGTCCACTGACCTCGTCTCACTCCAGCGTACTGACCCATACTGCCGAACGCTGATCGACCGACTTACTGGCTTGGCACGACCCCCCAACAGTCGCTTAAGACGACAACTTTCACGTTTTAAGCTTCAGGGTGGAGCGTTATTTCGATTAATCTACCATCCTTCCGGTAACCGGTGGGTACCAGTCATACCTCGCTCACTTCGACTCCAAGTATTAGAAGCATTTCACGACGACGCGACGGCTGGCCACTTGGGCTTTCTTAAGACCTACGACCGCATCAAAACGCGTTGTTTCTGGCCGGGTCTTTCCGTCTCTGTCGCCAAATACGTTAGCTCCTGCGCGTCATGCCAACACAGAAAACGCTCGACATCCCTTCCAGCCGGTCCTCTGCAGCCTCTACCATGCCCGTCCACCCCCTTCGAAATTGTGGGCATAGACTTGTACGGACCCCTCCCACTCACGCCCGCTGGTCACCGCTGGATCGTTACCGCAGTGGATCATCTCACGCGGTACGCGGAGACAGCTGCTCTCCGCTCTGGTACTGCCTCCGAAGTCGCCGACTTTTTCGTGCACGCTATCGTTTTGCGCCACGGCGCACCTCGTGTCCTCCTGAGTGACCGTGGCAAGATGTTTCTTTCGCATGTTCTTCGTGAAGTCCTCCAGGCCTCTGACACCACCCATAAGACCACATCAGCGTACCATCCGCAAACAAATGGCCTTACCGAGCGTTTTCATCGAACTTTGTCCGACATGATGTCAATGTATGTTCGACCCGATCACACCAACTGGGACACCATCCTACCTTTCGTGACGTTTGCGTACAATACTGCCGTCCAACGTACAACCAATTACAGTCCCTTCTTCCTTGTGTACGGTCGTGCGCCGTCTTTCGTCTTGGACACTACACTCCTTTCAGCACCTGCGGCTCCATCCGCGTCTCTTCCTGAAGAATTTGCTGCTCGCATCGCCCGCTGCCGTGAAATTGCTCGCGCCAACACCGCTACCATTCAGGACAAAAGGAAAATTCGTTATGATGCGACGCGTCGCGTTGCTTCGTTCCGCCCAGGCGACGAAGTTTTTTTGTGGACACCTGTTCGCGCACCGGGCCTCTGTGAAAAGTTTCTCCAGAGATATCTCGGCCCCTACACCGTTTTGCAAAGAACTTCGGCCGTTAACTACCGCGTCACTCCTGTCAGCTCAGCTACTGACCGCCGCCGCCGCTCTACTGAAATCGTTCACGTCTCTCGCCTGAAACCTTACATTCGCCGTACCTACCCTTTCTAGCTTGCGGTCTTGCTGACCGCTTTCCTGAAGGGGGGAAGTTAGTGTGAGCGCATTTTGCGCATATCGTCGTCTTCATCTGTACATACGTTACATACATCATCATCTTTTGTCTCGTGCGGTGCTTCGTCTCTGACTCGGGCGGCTGCTCAGAAATAAAGGCATCGCATCGGCCGACGTCTCACAATATATATATATATATATATATATATATATATATATATAATTTACATAAAGTGGTTTGGTTCCAGAAACGTTTTATTCAGAAATAATAACGGAGGTGAGCTGACCCCGACGCCGTAGGTGTGGGCACCTCCTAGGACGTGTATGACTTCTCGAAATGTCTACACACCACTCTATGAATGCCGCCATCTACTCGCCACCATCGGCGAGAATCGTGTAAGGAAGGGCTTTACCAGCGCACAGCGCAGGTGTTTGTTGAAGCGGAAACGGGAGGCGCCAGGAAATTTTGTATCGCGATAAAGCCACATTGTTGGTGTTGCAAATCACCTATTGTTGCCGTAGCTCGCCGAAACGTATACTTAACATGTTTGGTCGTTGAAGGAAGAACTTCAAGCTGGTTTTGAGCAGGTGAACGTCAGCAAACAAAAACAAGAAAAGACGACAGAAAGAAATACAGAAAAATAAGACGGGTGAACGGCGCAGCAGAGTTGAAGGAAGGGACGCTAAACACAACTGTATTTATCTCTGGAAACGCTGTCCCACGATAACCCAGGGAGACCAAGCGGTGCATGGCCTAGCAGCACAATCGGTCATTTGCAGTTAATTTCAAACAGGCGTGCTTATGTAAGCAGATAAGTTTTTGTTGTTTGTTTTTTCAGTTACTGAGACGGCACGACCACCCGGCTGCTTATTGGGTCTTCGCGTTCCCAGTGATTATTACGTAAATAAAAAAAGAAAGAAACAGGGGCCGGTACAACGGCAACGCTTGCGCATATTCGAAATGCGCAATGTCAAATGCAAGTTGTGACTTTACCGAATGAGCCGGCGTCATGGTCCTGCGTCCCATCTCGTGGATCGTGCTCCACGGAAAGCACCAGTAACTGGTCAAACGTATGGCGCAGCTTTATAACTCCTTCCTCAAAGGGTCCAGCCTTTCAATAAGCCTTGTTTCTTACGCAGCTTCCCAATTAGCTTCCCCGATTTAGGAAAGACCAATTTATTATTTCGACAGTAACACCATGTTTCCTTGCCTTTTAAATGTGCTGCACTGTATAGTGCTACTCCTTGCGCCTTCAACATCTGGTGTTATTCGGCTCCCTGCGTTACGTTACTATCAGTGTGCGCCAGACATACGACCAACGTACACTTCTCATTTGCAAGCTCCCGAGCTGACCGAATTAAGCACACTTGTTAACGACGTTTAAATGTACAAAGTGGACTATATTCAACGATTATACATCGTTTCGTTTGGAAGTGTGAACA
>NC_051164.1:64546049-64658569 GCF_013339745.2 Dermacentor silvarum
TTTGAAGGGTTGGGTTTCTTGGAAAGAAATCTTGTGGTCCGCCTCTTCGGAATGTTCGGCGACGGCGCTGCGTATTCGGTTGAATGTTCTGACGTCGTTTTCATGTTGCTGATTCTTTCTTTTAGATTTTTGGTTTCCCCGATGTACGACGCCGGACAGTCGGCGCATCATCATCAGCTGATTTTATAGACGACGCCTAGAGCTTTTTCTTTTGGAGGACGGTCTTTTGGTTTAGGAAGGAGGATATTCAAAGTGTTCATCGGTTTGTGCGCGACCTTGAGGCCTTCTCCCCCCCCCCCCCCCCCTTTATTTGGTTCGTTATTCCCTTATTTGGTTGGAGTCAATCTCTAAGTCTTAATCAATTTTCCCAACCAGACAGGCAATTCTGTCGAAATGTTTAGCTTCAACGTCGTAACATGCATGCATGTCATTCATGTCATGGATATCCTGACATACAACTTGTTAGAAAATGCAACTGACGTGAATGACAAGTCATGTATGTGATGACATGAATGCCATGAATGAGATGACTACGATGAATTGAATGACATGAATTTCTTTCAGTGAACTATTTCTGGATACGCATGTCATGACATTCATGCGCGACATTAATGACGTGTCATACCAGGCATGTCACAAAACGATCGGCATGAATGTTATTGTATGTCATGACATACACGCATGCAAAGCATGAATTACCATGACAAGAACCAATGCCGGTCCAGTGGATCAAGTTGTCTACTAACTTGGCCCGATGACAATATGCTACTGTTCGTGATGCCGTGACTGTCGCTGCATTGTCATTCCAGCTTCGTAGTCCGACTCTCGCCTCTGACTCTCACATGTCATCTGCGCTCGAGACAGTTGGCACACGTAAGAAGATCTCGGCAGCAGAACACTAGGTGGTGGTTGCCTTTCGTTCAAACGGCGATTGAAAAGCAAGTTTCCCAAGACTGCTGAAAACCGGTTCAAAATAAACTATCATGATTTACAATCACTTAAAAGGCAGTAATAATTAATCAAGCAATAAGCACAGTAATTAACACAAGTTCGTTAAGATCGCTCCGATCATCAGCAAAGGCTTTGGCTCCATGTGCGCGGCGGTTGTGCCTTAGCACAGGTGTCAAAACGGATGATGGATTGCTAAACACTAGATAAACACAGGATAGAGCTAGATAAACACAAGGGAAACACCGGTGAATCACTGATGCGCACTTCCTCAGCTTTCACGTTGAGTGGAACTGCATTACCGCCGAGTTTACCATTGCATTACTGTCGAGTTTTTTTTTTTTTCTTGTGGCGCCCCTAACTAGTCCGTTGTTACACCTTAAGCAACGCATTTATCACCGTCATGCTTCACCAGTATACGGGGTGTTTCCCTTAACTTGGGACAAACATTGAAAATCTGCCACTACCACGTAGCTGGACAGAACCCAAGTAAGGTTATTTGAGATTTTGAGATCAATTTTTTTTTGCATTTCGCATAATTAGATAATTACTCTAAATAATTAACAAATTTCTCAATTAATATAATTCGATGAAAAGTGCCCATGAGAAAATCGTAGAGCAACACGAAAAACTCCCGACACAGCTTTCTGTTACACAATACGTCTTACATAAAAGTGCTTTCCTAGCGTGAAAGAAGCCGGCGAATACATGCAAAATTGCCGCGCGACAGGCCGCTCGAGGCACTGGAGGTAAAATACGAGAAACAGGATTTCTTAAATCACTAATGCGACAAAGCATTGCTACAGAAGTGACAGCTGACTTCATTTTTCTTCTTTCGCTGTGCATTATGATCTGTTCTTGCCCCTTCAACGCACTTTTGTTTTTGTTACGGCAACGTGATATGGCTTCTCTGTTGTTTAGGATCTGCACGCAATGATCCCGTGAAGATGCGAACCTGCAACAAGGACGTCAGCCATTGTGCGATCGCCCGACGTCACGCACGAGGAAACTTCCTTCCATTTGACAATTCCGCCAGACGCCAGCCTCGAAAGGCTGTCAGAAGTGCACGGCAGAAGCAAGCGAACGCAAGCAAACGCAAGCAAGCAAAGAAATAAATCAGTGACAGGTGAAGGTTTGGTGTCGGCCCAGCTGGGGAGAATTCATGAGCTGAGGAGGTATGTGCAAAGAAACATTGCGTTGGTCATACCCATTCCTTGCCCGTTAAAGAACCCCAGGTGGTCTAAATTTCCGGAGTCCCCCACTACGGCGTGCCTCATAATCAGATCATGGTTTTGGCACGTAAAACCCCATAATATAATTTTTAAATTTTTTACCCATTCCTTGAAAGGCATCACACTGATTAAGCCTGTTGCTCAGATTTCAAGGAAGAGTTTATGAGAGAAAATGTGGTTGTGAAGCGTATATATGCTTCTAAATCATGGAACACGTCATCTACTCTCATGTTGCTAACTTCGTAACTTCATCGAAGTTCTTTCACCCAAATCAACAAGGCTTCCGGATAGATCACTCATGCGACACTCAGTTAGCCTCATGACATTCATTTAAACCTCGACCGTAACATTCCAACTGATGCCCTGTTCCTAGATTTCGAAAAGGCTTTCGATAAGGTTCCACATTCTCGTCTTTTGCTAAACTTATCAAGCCTAAACATTCATCCATCTGTTTTTAACTGGATCCAGTGTTTTTTAACTAACCGAAAACAGTTTGTATATGCTGACAACCTTACGTCTGCTGTTTCCTTCGTTCTTTCTGGTGTACCTCGATCAGGGCACTATTCTTGGGTCGCCCCTATTTTTAATCTACGTTAATGACTTGCCATTTACTGTGACCTCTGTAATACGTCTTTTTGCTGATCATTGTGTCCTTTACCACCCTATCAATAACCTCGCTGACGTAGCTTCCCTTCAAGAGGATCTCTTTCATATTCAAGACTGGTGTGCTACTTGGTTCATGTACCTGAACACTAGTATGACTGTACACATTTCATTCCACCGCCGACCTAACTACATCCCCCCCCCCCCCCCCCCCCCCCCCGCCTACAAGATTAATAACAATACTAAATCTACCACCGACTTCTTCAAGTACTTAGGCATTCACCTCTCCAAAGATTTGTCTTGGACAAATCATGCAACCCACATAATCAATTCAGCTAACAAAACTCTTGGTTATCTTCGCCGTAATCTCTTCATGGCACCGCCACCTATAAAATAAGTTGCCTATAAAACGCTCGTGTGCCCAAAACTTGAATATGCCAATACGGTTATGGATATGCATGTGCTATCTTTGACCCTTACCAAACTAATCTCACTAAAGCTCTCAAATCTGTACAGAACCGTGCTGCTAGGTTTATTTTTCAGATTACTCATATCACACTAGCGTTTCATCGCTAAAATCTAAACTAGACCTGTCGCCTCCTGCCTCTCGTCGTCGCATCTCTCGCTTATGCCTCTATCACAGGTTTTTTTTTTTTTTATTCCATACCTCGTGACAGCGAGCTGATCGAGCTGGTTCATCGTGTTCGTCGAACAGGCCATCCGAACTTGGTAATCCCGCCACGAGCCCGCACCACTGCGTTCCTGCAGTCGTTCTTCGTGCGAACTTCCCGAGACTGGAATGGCCTTCCGAGACAAACTACACTCATCCGCGATGCAGCGCGCTTTGGATCTGCCATCGAGTGTTTTGACTCATCTTTGTAATGTCATCATCATCACTCCCGCCTTTTCCGTGTCCACCCCTCATGCAATGTCCTGTTGGCACCCTTGAGGTATCAATACATAAATAAAATAAATCAGAGGAAGGAGGCGCGCCACTTCAAAAGTTTGCTGCCCCAGAACATTTTGTTTCGCGGGGGGAGGAGGTTCGTGGAACGGAGATGGCTGGGGTGTCAACAAGAAGTTTGGCCTGCCGTTGCCTTGCCTACTCCACTGATAATACTGCGGCTGCCCAGACGTAGAAAGAGCGAAAGGAGAGGGAACGGTGTGCGGCGTATAATTTCCCTCTCCCTCAGACAGAAAGAGACGACTTGCCCAGCGCCATTTCTTGTTTGTGATTTCACGGCCGGACTCGACTCCACCCTCCGCGGAGGAGAGTCGAGTCCGGCCGTGGTGATTTATTTTTGCTATGCCGGCGACCGCTAGGGGAAGCAGCGGCGCTAGCGCTGTGTGGTGGCGTCACCCGCACCCTGCTTGAAACGTACGCTGCGTACGCTGGCGCTGATGAGCTGACCGCTCATTCTGCGAGTGGCCGCCGAGTGCAGAGGACGCAACTAGCAGCTCTCAAAAGGCCTCGGTCATGTCTGGTCGAGATGATCAGACGTCTCGCGTATCGCCTGCCGAAGAAGTGTTGGAGTCATCGGTCGTGTCCTGTCAAGATGATCAAGCATCTGGTTCATCGTCTGCCAAAGAGGTGTTAAAGCCATCTGTCGTGTCTGCCCAAGATAATCAAGCATCTGGTTCATCGTCTTCCAAAGAAGTGTTAAAGCCATCTGTCGTGTCTGCTCAAGATAATCAAGCGCCTGGCCCATCGTCTGCCAAAGAAGTGTTAAAGCCATCTGTCGTGTCTGCTCAAGATAATCAAGCGCCTAGCCCATCGTCTGCCAAAGAAGTGTTAAAGCCATCTGTCGTGTCTGCTCAAGATAATCAAGTGCCTGGCCCATCGTCTGCCAAAGAAGTGTTAAAGCCATCTGTCGTGTCTGCTCAAGATAATCAAGTGCCTGGCCCATCGTCTGCCAAAAGAGTGCGAAAAAAGCGACCGGTCGTGTCTGCCGACGAAGAGGCGTGGAATATGTGTCTTTTTCTGTACTGCGACCCAAGTGGGCGTCCATACAATTTCTGTGATTTTGTGGAACCACTGAAAGCACTCGGACTTAACCACGACATCGCAGGCCTTGGACCGGTGCAAGGAAGGTGGCTGCTTAAGCTGAAGACAACTGAGGCTCTGCAAACCCTCGCAAAGGCTGGGAGCATGCTGGTGAAAGGGAGGTACTGCGCCGTCGTTGAGCCTGGTGTGGAAGAGATTTGGATGAAGGTTAACTGGGTGCCGTTCAACATCTCGAATGCATCTCTGCGGGAGGCGCTTCAGGAGTTTGGCATCGTTAAGAAGGTGAGCTGCTATAAGTGGTCTACGGACGAAGATGTCCTCAACAGGACCGACCGGCACGTTCGCCTGCGCCTCAAGGAAGGAATGAAATCGAAAGACTTACCGCACCTGTGGACGTACCGCGGTGTAACACTTCTCTTCGTTGTCCCAGATCGACCGCCAATGTGTGAGAAGTGCAACAATACAGGTCATTTGTCGCTTCACTGTACAGCGCCGCGATGCAGCAAGTGTCAAGCCTACGGACACACGACGTGTGAGCGTTCTGTGGAACCAGAAGAAACGCAAGTGACTCCGACTGAGGAGGCATGCACTTTCGAGAGCAAGCAAGAACCAGCCGCAGTCACCGAAACAACGGATGAACATCCTGTCGAAGTCTCTACGGGCACAGAAACTTCAAACATCGACTGTGAACGGGAAAGTGGTTTCGAGAGCAAGCAAGAACCAGCCGTAGTAGCCGAAACGACGACTGCACACCCCGTCGAAGTCTCGACTAATAAACAAACTGGGAACACTGACTGTGAACAGGGAATTGCTTTTGAGAGCAGGCAAGAAACAGCGCTAGTAGCCGAAACAATAGTTGAACGCCCTGTCGAAGTCTATACCGGTACAGAAACTGCAAGCATCGACTGTGAACGGGAAAGGGGTTTCGAGAGCAAGCAAGAAACAGCCGCAGTAGCCAAAAGAATGGTTGAACGCCCTGTCGAAGTCTATACCGGTACAGAAACTAGGAACATCGACCTGTGAACGGGAAACTGGTTTCGAGAGCACGCAATAAACAGCGCTATTCGGCGAAACAACGGCTGAGCAACCGACGATGTCTTGACTGATACAGGAACTGGGAACACTGACTAGGTGTGACCAGAACGCGTCCTTGGAGAGTGGGAAACCGCGTCCACAAATTGCCCCCGATTGCAAATGTCTCCGGTAGAAGAGGACCAATCGCCTTCGCAGCCTTGATCGTCAAGTCGGCCTGTATACGGTCAGCGCCGAAATGGTGACCTGCACCTCCTACAGTGGCCTTTGGGAGCATTCCGTTTAAACTACTCAAAGTGGACATTGGGTAACTCGGCAGTAGACGAAGCAGTTTCACCTGTTGCACAGTATGAACAAAAGAAAAAAGAATAATAGTTTTTTTTTTCGATTATTTGTGGATTTCGTGGCCAAGGGGGAGCGAGCAAGGGATAAGATTATGAGGCCTTTTACTGAGAAATTCATTGTTTCTGTCAGATATGTTGTTGTAAACGAAAACAGTGGGGCAATTGCTGCTACGTGAATTGGTCAGGAGTGTTGAATGAACAGTGCTTACTAGTAGCATTAGTCAGTACGTTCTTTGTGATTTCCTGGTTGAAGTATGGCGCGTGCTTTCCCACAACGGTCCAGTGAAAAACGGGAAACACATGCATAACTTGCTTGTAATTTCGACAAGTATCTATTCTATTTCGACAAGGCCGTGCGGTGATTATTTTCATTTAGAATGTCAATGCTTTGTGGCATTTACTGGTTATATTTGTTCGGTAATAATTTTACCTACGTGCGATATTTATCTGCGTACTTTCATTCAAGTCAAAGTAACGAAAATATATATGTCCGATTTTAAGGTGTTGTCCAGCAGTGCAAGACGTTGCATATTTAGTGTGATACACGACACTTGTATTCGCCATAGGCGCTCAAAGTTCACGCTATATGTTCTTGTACTGTGTGAATCGTAAGACACGGTGAAATGATATCGCCGGAGCATTATCAGAAAATTACAGAAGTAGCGCAACCAAGCGTCATTCGCGTTCATTTGAATGTCCGGCGGTTCGCATCCATTAATATTGGTTGCGTAGAACCTAGAACTCTCCCTTGGGAAGTTCGAGGTTCTGTGCACCCAAAGTAATGACCACAACACCTGCGAGATTGCAAACAGAACGCAAATGGCCGATGATGGAGATAGGGTTTTGGCATGCAGAGCCTAAGCTACGCTATTTTCGTTAATTTCAATACTTAAACGCACCAGTATTAGTGTGTTCAATAGTTTTGTAGCTACTTTGTCTAGTTCGTTGTGCGTTACGTGAAATTTACGAGCGTGTACGCGTGGATCAGTGTGTAAACCGACATATACGGTATTGCTCTGAACTATCGCGCCCCGAGGAACAGATAGTAAATAGCGTTTCTTTGTCAATTTTGTACTGCATTCCGTGCCTGACAATAAATGATTAAAAAAGAAGGAAGCTGGTTAATCACTGCATGAGAAGGCCGCCTCTGGATCCAGGCGTTGTACGTTCGATTACCGGCTCGGCCTGCTTACGTGCAGAGCCGGTAAGGCACGGCATGAGACAAGCTCTGCACACAATGCACGGCAAGCTTGTCAAGCGTAACACGGCGCGCTCATGTTTCGGGAGCGCCTCGAACAACTCTTGGCACCACGTGACTCGGGAGAGTTTCAGCGCGCAGATTGTTCTGTTAAAGGCACCACGCAGGCTGGCCTCGTCACCTGTTCGATTCTGTGTCAGAGGCGTGGCGTAAGGAGTGAAATAACAGCGACGTTATTGCGTGCTGCACTAGACTTAGCACGAAATAAGGTGTCAGTTATTCCGTACAAACATGGTATATATCGCATAAGCTGAAGAAGCTTGGGCAGGGAGTTTCTGTAGTTTTTTTTTTTCTGCTCCGCGCAAACTGCAGCAGTTGTGAGCCAGGACGTGTATGCATTGTTAATAAGGAATCGCACACGTGTGAGAAAGCGGTTTGTTGCTTGCACAGTTGATGGGGATATGACATTCCCCTGCCATGTGGTCTAATCCGCCTTTTTAACGGCCCGACGGCGCATGCGCCCTGCCCTGGCGGATTAGTCGCGAAACGTTTTGAAAGGGTCGCGCGCGCGGACGTGCGGCCCCATCTCGGGTGAAACGTCCCCCGAAAAAAAAGAAAAGAAAAAGCGCTCGGACGCGCGTTACTGTCAACTCGTGCCGTGTGCAGCGTTGAAAGTCCACTGGTAGCTCGACGTCGGTGCAGTACTGAAAGCGTGCGTAGCGTAAGACTGGCTTTGGTACCGCGACGAGCTTTCTTGACGACGGCACCGAGAAAATCACCGTGCCTATACCATCGTTCGACCGAAACCAGCGCGATAGGCCGTCGAACCGATAACGCCATAGCCGCAACGCCTTCGTTGGTATATATAAATAATCGCGCTCAAAGTGAGTCAAAAGATGCCTACGAAGTTGAAAGGTTGAAATGCGCAAACTTCGACCCTCTCAAGTCGTGCTCATGAAGTTTGAGCCAATGTTGATCCTGTTCAGCGAATCCTGGCGCTGTCGAGTTCGCGCACCCGCTACCGGCGGACCTGTACTGAGAAGTAAGCAAGTTAGGACGAAGGAAGCTGCGTCTATAGTTCAGTTCTAGCCTTAGCGATTTGAAATAAACTACTCTTCGCTTCGCACGGCGCGTACACACAATAATATGCAAGCGGCGACACAGCGCTGTGCCCAACGGCTGTGCCAACATCTGTACGTCACCGTTCCCGTGGGCTGGCGCTCGTATTCGCAACGTAGATGGGTCGGTTTGTACGTGTTGGTATGCTCACATATTTCTTAATTCGTGAGATGTACTGTTTATCTCTGCGTCTAACGCGAAACAAGAGACGGTACATTCGGTACAGCAGCATAAACAGGCGCTCAGTTATACCAACAGTGTCAGCGATGGCATCCGCGTTATTGCGGGAGAACAACACGGCCTTTAAATGAGCGCTTATGTGAGCACAGTTTTCTCTAATAATGCTTTATGACACGCGAAAACTAAGTATGATGAAGTGAAAACAAAAAAAGCGAGAATCAGTAATAAATAACAGCCCGATATTGGTAACTGGATCAGAGTCGCTGTTGAGTAGCTCAGGCGCTCATACTGACTCGTCTCACGGTGGAATAACGCGGCTCATGTGAGCAGGTATGTGTGTTTTATTCGACGTTTTGACATTTTTTTTTTCATATCAGCGATGCACCTTTTCCCCACTTTTGACGCTAGCAACGATCTGTGGCTATAGATGTCTATGTAAACAAGTGCACCGCTTTACTATATCCGACGCGGAAGGCTGCGCACTCGAAAACATCTTATTTATGCGAAATGTCTAAAGAAAGTTCAAAAAGAATTAAAAAAAAGCGAGGTGCAAGTGCAGGAGTCAGCGACATCAAACTCCAAAGCAGCCGCGCCGGCAGAGGGAACTCAGCGTGCCTTTATCGTCAATGACAAAAACAATTTGACGCACGGCTGCTGCACCCAGCCGCTCGTCAAATAATTATGGCCTTCCATGGATTTGTATGGTTTTAGTTGCTCGCGCGACACAAAACTTATTCCGTGCACAAGATATAGTCCTTGATGTCGGTGAAATCCACGCGAGGCAGCAGCCCGACATCGCGCTGAAGTTCAGCGTCTTTCAGCTCAAGTGGGTCGACGCCGCCGCATAAGCGCACTTTTTCTTCGTAGCGCAATCGCTCAGGTTTATCTAAACCGCGTGCGTATGCGCTGAAGTGCATTATAGTCACCGAACACACCAATTAACTATAAATGCTGAGGTGCAAACTTCCGCTTAATATCGTCCGTTGCGCTACTGCCAGCGCCACCCTTATAGGGTGTATGCACTTGACGTCATCCGCGAGGAGCGCTACCGTCGCCCGCGATTGCCACCATGTTGGCCAACATGTATAGTTTAATATACTTAACCGCCTATGTCAATTCTCCAGTGATTTTGAAATGTGAAGTTTGCTTCTAAGTAAATCAGTCATACACGAGGTAGCAGCATAAGACGAGCTCTCGTTTCCCTCTTCGTACAGATCACAATGTACTTCGATAATTTTCCAGAGACTCTTCTGCTTCTCGCCGAGGTTTGAGACCCATATGAGCCCACTGCAAAAGAAACATTTAGCACCGTGGTCATAGGACCCCCGACTTCCGATTGTCGTTAGGGGAGGGGAGAAAAAAAAAAAGAAAATATAAGAAAAAAGTATGAATGGACCGCCAGATGTATGCAAATTATTATTAGTTTAATAAAGCTCACTACAATATAAGCCAAGATGACCAACAATAACCTCATGTTGCAACCGTCCCCATCTTTTGTGTCGCGAGGACAACTGTCAAAAAAATAGAAAAAAAATAAACATTGAATTTTTTTTTCCGCAAGTGGAAAATGACGTCGTGATCTTAGCTCTGTTGTTTAGATTTTAAGGGTACTTTAAAGGAATTTCGACAGAACGTTTTTCTCATTTTTATTGCTTTATTGGGTAGCCGTCGACCCAATAATTCGGCTACGGAGCGTCAATTTCCCTCGATCACAGCTGAAAATTAATTACGTTAACTTTCAACGTGACAATTTTACAACGTGCGCTAAGAGTGCAGCGCCGCTTCGGACGTGAAAAAAAGACGGCCCGTCACGTGATCGAAACATGCTACGGGGGGTCCCGTGGCAACAGGTGCTTACTGACGCCTACATTCAGCTCTCGACGGGACGAAAAAGGGGGAAGCGCGTCCCCCTTGCGTTTCCAGGAAAAGCGAAGGGCCCCATTTGGCAACTCTCAGCGACAGACAGGGTCATTGTACGACCTTCAAACGCGACACTCTGCTGACTGGCAGACCCCGCTTTCGGTGAGGGTAGTACATCTTTTAGGGTTCCAGCCTTTTGACGACCACGCTAATCAATTTCGTTCTTCTATATACGCCTGGTGGTCGCGTCAGCTTATGAGCCGGCGCATCTTTGTACACCCATGGCATTCTGTCTGCTGGGACAACGCGACCGGCGACAGCGAGTCGTGACAGGTCCGCCGGACGTCGTTTGACCAGTTGTCGCGACGTCGGCGGCTGAGCAAAAGCACTCGCGAGAAAACGACGGGATGCTCGAGGGAGTATGTAGAGCTTGGAAGTTAGTGGCAGATACCCGCTCTTGAAGATTGGCCAGGAACCGAGGATAGTTTAATATAAAACGAGAAAGAATAAAATGTAAAAGAAAATGTATATTAGGTATATTAGGAGAATAGGTACTATTGGAATCTAAACATCGATCCTATATAGTGGTTTTAGGCCGAGGAATTGGAGGCTCTTGTTCTGGTTGCCTCGAAACGTGGCTGTCTTGATTATCATCATTGCGCGCCCTCTATAAATTCCGTCCACGTCAGCCCTGGGGTACATCCACACATTAATTATGTAGAATTCTGAAACACGAAATACGACAATACCAATACGACAATATTTCTCGTTTTTCGTGTGTCTTTTGATGTGTCATTGTTTTTTCGCGCTGTGTTACGGAATAAATCTGTACAAACTAGCTCAGTTCAGCGTCCAGCTGTAACGCAGCCCTACCAAGCAGCCAAAATCTCTCTCTCTCTCTCTCTCTCTATATATATATATATATATATATTGTCACGTAGTAGTGACGGTATTGCTTGGCGCGTCGTGGCTCCGAGCATTAACGTTTAACATTTGTTAGCCAGTGAAAAGCGGTCACCGGTGAAAGATAAACAAGTACACGTGTCGAATCCCGGCCACGGCGGCCGCATTTCGATGGGGGCGAAATGCGAAAACACCCGTGTACTTAGATTTAGGTGCACGATAAAGAACCCTAGGTGGTCCAAATTTCCGGAGTCCCCCACTACGGCGTGCCTCATAATCAGATCATGGTTTTGGCACGTAAAACCCCGTAATTTTAACACGTGTCAATATATATATGGAAGTTCTGCTTCCACGATGTGCATTTCAGTGTCCGATGAAGTGCTTTGGTGTTCCAGTTAGTATTGTATTTCAATGCATAAAACAGCGTTTTCCTAAAAAGACGTAACTGGAACGCCAATGCATTTTGTCGGACACATTGAAAATTAGTACCTCGAAATTGGTGCAGTCCTGAGAATTCGTTCCAAGTGGATACGCCTTGCGAACTCAGCGGCTAAAGCTCGTAGGTTGAAATATGTGACGTAAAGTAATTAATTGACAATTTCGTTAGCGTAATTATGTTAATTATTCAATGAAGCATTTTGATTTCTCGTAGAACTAATGGCCGCCTCATCGAGCAATTTAGATCAAGGTTTAGAATTGTGCTATCTGCCTGAGGCAATTCTTTAAAAAAAGTTCGTTTAAAAAAACCGGTATAATCAACGCTATAGGCACATTATATTTTTGCAGAACGTTTTGCCATGGGTATTGAACGGCTTCAATTCTGCAGTTAAAACGTTTGCCCTATAAAAATATGATTAAAAGGAAATAATGAATTCCTGGCATTTACTTGCTATAATGGTAATCAGAGCTCTAATTCAAATGTCTTGCACCGTTGTGGATAGTTCAAGAAGTCAATTACTAATTACTTATTGTACTAATTATTGTCTAAACATTTATTTCACTGTTTTCTTCATACCAATATACCCCATAGCCAGAAAAAAATGTGAACAAGCTGTCATAATTTTCCTTGATGTGAAACGGCGTTCAGGCTTTGTGGGGTTGAAAACGATGCAGATCCTACGCCCTGCGGAAGTCAGTCTTAAGCTTCTAAATTAGGTTTGGCCACACCACACACTAACAGCCCTAAGCGACGCTGTGGTGATCTGACAATACGAAATGGCTCGTCTCGACAAGAGATGCCCATATCCACCTTCGTTGACGAACACATAGCACCACCGTCGCACCGTTGCAGGGCGTCCCAGCTATTACGCACGACTTGTCGTGTTTATTGCGTTACGCCTAACAAATTACTTTCTAACCAATAATTACGTAACTATTTAATTGCTATATTTATGGCAGATATGTCAACGCTAGTGCATGAGGCGTGCTTTTCTTTGCATGCAACTCTTTTTTTCTTCGTGTAAAAGAAAGCCCGCACACTCCGTGGTTGCCTACTGGAGTTGGGCTGAAGCACGACGTCGCGGGTTCGAATCCCGGCCGGGGCGGCCGCATTTCGATGGGGGCGAAATGCGAAAACACCCGTGTACTTAGATTCTTTATAGGTGCACGTTAAAGAACCCCAGGTGTTCGAAATTATTCCGGAGTCCCCCACTACGGCGTGCCTCATAATCAGATCGTATACTTTTGGCGCGCAAGACCCCATATTTAATTAAGAAAGCCCGCGAAATATTTTTTTTAAGAATGCCACGTGACTATGCGTCCGTGTGCATCGACGACATCTAATTCGCCCGCACGCCGGTCTTCACAGACTGTGACAAGCAACAAGAATGGTGGCAGCAAATGCTACACAATGAATCACTCTCCGACCAATTAAGGCTGTCCAGAAGGTCCGCGATGTGGCTGAAGGGCTCGGCCTGACAGTCCCAACGTGAGAGCGGCCCGCGTCAACTCAAGGTTGACCTTCAGGACCCAATAAGGTCCTTCATACCATACCATGCCGCCCTGCAGTGACAAAGCGCGTAGCGTTCGAGTTGGTTCGGAAGATATCTGAAACGCACGCATACAGAAACGGTGGCCACGGTTTAAAGCGATAGCGAGCGCCAGGAGCCAACTGAACGGTCGGGTAGCTTTTTGCGTTTTCGAAGTCAAAGGTAGGAGGGGGGGTGCATCAATCATCCAGTGCTTTTTGGCGTTGTGGCCATGTATTTATTGTCATTAACGCGATTGAATAATGCATTACAGCATGTATGCACGAGAAAGACCATCGTACCGACTGCTCATCGCGGATGGGGCGAGATACCAGTAATTTACAGAGGTCCTCACTTTTGTTTGAATGCTAGTGTGAATGCGTTTTTGAAGTGGACACGCAACTTTCCTTCGCCTCCCCCAACCTCCCTGTCGCTTAATTAGCCGCGTGTATGGTGTGTATTTACAGATCTTGACGTCACTCGCGCGACGAGTTTATCCCTTGACAATAAACGACGGCAGATGATATATAAAAAACAGTTTATATATATATATATATATATATATATATATATATATATATATATATAATAAATACCCAGAAAGCGGATGGGAAAACGGTTCCGCGGTAGCTCAATGGTGAGAGCATCGCACGCGTAATGCGAAGACGTGGGTTCGTTCCCCACCTGCGGACAGTTGTTTTTTCATCCGTTTTCATTTCCATTAATTTATCATTTCTTTAATTCAATTAGTGTGTGCAAGTAATTTCCCCTATGTTGTTCTTGGTGTCAATGTTTGTTGGCTTCTTATGATATGATTAATAAAATCGGGCCCCTCGCGATTCCCTTTCTTCTCGTTCATATATATATATATATATATATATATATATATATATATATATATATATATATATAATTTAAATAAAGTGGTTTGTTTCCAGAAAGGTTTTATTCAGAAATAATAGCGGAGGTGAGCTGACCCCGACGGCGCAGGTGTGGGCGCCTGCTAGGACGTGTATGACTACAAGTGGTTCATTTGGAAAAGGAAAGGTTGGCGCTATCTCTCTATGAATGCCGCCATCTACTCTCCACCAGCGGCGAGAAACGTGTAAGGAAGGGCTTTACCAGCGCCCAGCGCAGGTGTTTGTTGAAGCCGAAAACGCGAGGCGCCAGGAAATGTTGTATTGCAATAAAGCCACATTGTTGGCGTTGCAAATCACCTATTGTTGCCGTAGCTCGTCGAAACGTATACTTAACATGTTTGGTCGTTGAAGGAAGAACTTCAAGCTGGTTTTTGAACAGGGAATGTCAGTAAAAAAAAAAAAAAGACGACAGAAAAAAATACAGAAAAATAAGACGGGTGAACGGCGCAGCAGAGTTGAAGGAATGGACGCTAAACACAGCTGTCTTTATCTCTGGAAACGCTGTCCCACGATAACCCAGCGAGACCAAGCGGTGCATGGCCTAGCAGCACAATCAGTCATTTGCAGTTAATTTCAAACAGTCGTAAGCAGATAAGTTTTTGTTGTTTGTTTTTTCAGTGACAGACGGCACGATCACCCGGCTGCTTATTGGGCCTTCGCGTTCCCAGTGATTATTACGTAAATAAAAAAAGAAAGAAACAGGGGCCGGTACAACGGCAACGCTTGCGCATATTCGAAATGTGCAATGTCAAATGCAAGTTGTGGCTGTACCGAATGAGCCGGCGTCATGGTCCTGCGTCCCATCTCGTGGATCGTGCTCCACGGAAGGCATGAGTAACTGATCAAACGTACGGCGCAGCTTTATAACACCTTCCTCAAAGGGTCCAGCCTTTCAATAAGCCTTGTTTCTTACGCAGCTTCCCAATTAGCTTCCCCGATTTAGGAAAGACCAATTTATTATTTTGTCAGTAACACCATGTTTCCTTGCCTTTTAAATGTGCCGCACTGTATAGTGCTATTCCTTGCGCCTTCAACATCTGGTGTTGTGCGGCTCCCTGCGTTACGTTACTATCAGTGTGCGCCAGACATACGACCAACGTACACTTCTCATTTGCAAGCTCCCGAGCTGACCTAATTAAGCACAGTTGTTAACGACGTTTAAATGGACAAAGTGGACTATATTCAACGATTATAATTCGTTTCGTTTGGAAGTGTGAACATAATCGATATTGGATTCGTGGTCGCTTTTTCTCGAGTATTCGTATATCCGAATCGATTCGAACATTTTGCTATGCGGACACCGCTATTTACAATGCGACGGTAGATTGCCGCCCGTTGCTGTAGAAGCTGATCTAGCGTACTCGCGAATCCTACCATTAACGCGGCATCCTGATTAACATTTGTTCAAAAATAAAGGCACGAATAAACGTCAGCCTATATTTTATGTCCACTGCAGGACGAAGGCCTCCCCCTGCGATCTCCAACTACCCCTGTCTTGCGCTAGCGTATTCCAATTTGCGCCTGCAAATTTCCTAACTTCATCACCCCATCTGGTTTTCTGCTGACCTCGACTGCGCTTCCCTTCTCTTGGTATCCACTCTGTAACCCAAATGGTCCACCGGTTATCGATCCTACACATTACATGGCCTGCCCAGCTCCATTTCTTCCGCTTAATGTCAACTAGAATATCGGCTATCCCCGTTTGTTCTCTGATCCACACCGCTCTCTTCCTGTCTCTTAACGTTAGTCCTAAGATTTTTCGTTCCATCGCTCTTTGTGCGGTCCTTAACTTGTTCTCGAGCTTCTTTGTTAACCTCCAAGTTTCTGCTCCATATGTTAGCACCGGTAGAATGCAATGATTGTACACTTTTCTTTTCAACGACAGTGGTAAGCTCACAGTCAGGATTTGGCAATGCCTGCCGTATGCACTCCAATCCAATTTTATTCTTCTGTGAATTTCTTTCTCATGATCAGGGTCCCCTGTGAGTAATTGACCTAGATAAACGTACTCCTTTACAGACTCTAGAGGCTGACTGGCGATCCTGAATTCTTGTTCCCTTGCCAGGCTATTGGACATTATCTTTGTCTTGTGAGTATTCATCTTCAACCCAATTCTTACACTTTCTCGATTAAGGTCCTCAATCATTTGCTGTAAGTTGTCTCCATTGTTGCTGAATAGGACAATGTCATCTGCAAACCGAAGGTTACTTAGATATTCGCCGTTGATCCTCCCTCCTAAGCGTTCCCAGTCTTGAATACTTCTTCTAAGCATGCAGTGGATAGCATTGGAGAGATTGTGTAACCTTGCCTGACCCCTTTCTTGATAGGTAACTTTCTACTTTTCTTGTGGAGCACCAAGGTAGCTGTGGAATCCTTGTAGATATTTGCTAAGATATTCACGCATGCCTCCTGTACTCCTTGATTACGCAATACCTATATGACTGCTGGTATCTCTACTGAATCAAATGCCTTTTCATAATCTATGAAAGCCATATAGAGAGGTTGATTGTACTCTTCAGATTTCTCGATTACTTGATTGATGACATGGATCGAGTTAAATAAAGCACAACGACGACGTCATGTCATTCTATTTATGTCTTGGTCGACATGCATGCCATGACAAATATGCCATGGCACTGATGTCATGATATGTCTTTATTGTTATGTATGCATGCATGTCAGCCCCCATGCCTATTCTGGTATATAACCAGAATAGCCACGACCGCAGCATGACGCAGGAGGCAATAAATAGATAGATAGATAGATAGATAGATAGATAGATAGATAGATAGATAGATAGATAGAGACGGCGGGAGGCTGTGGGTTCGATTCCCACCGCCGCCGGGCACCACAGGTTCAAAAGGGTACAAGCGTCACCCGGCTGGCGTTCGGCTTCCTTCAGGGGTGATACGCTTGGGACAGGCGCCTGCGCCCGAAAACAAGGAGACACGGAGTATCGACAGCTAGATAGATAGATAGCTAGATAGATAGATAGATAGATAGATAGATAGATAGATAGATAGATAGATAGATAGATAGATAGATGACGGCTGGGGAGGCTGGGGTTCGATTCCCACCGCCGCCGGGCACCACAGGTTCAAAGGGTACAAGCGTACCCCGGCCTGGCGTTCGGCTTCCTTCAGGGTGATACGCTTGGGAAAGGAGCCTGCGCCGAAAAACAACGTGAGCACGGAGTATCGACAGCTAGATAGATAGATAGATAGATAGATAGATAGATAGATAGATAGATAGATAGATAGATAGATAGATAGACGGCTGCGGGAGGCTGTGGGTTCGATTCCCACCGCCGCCGGGCACCCACAGGTTCAAAGGGTACAAGCGTACCCCGGCCTGGCGTTCGGCTTCCTTCAGGGGTGATACGCTTGGGAAAGGAGCCTGCGCCCGAAAACAACGTGAGCACGGAGTATCGACAGCTAGATAGATAGATAGATAGATAGATAGATAGATAGATAGATAGATAGATAGATAGATAGATAGATAGATAGACGGCTGCGGGAGGCTGTGGGTTCGATTCCCACCGCCGCCGGGCACCCACAGGTTCAAAAGGGTACAAGCGTACCCCGGCCTGGCGTTCGGCTTCCTTCAGGGGTGATACGCTTGGGAAAGGAGCCTGCGCCCGAAAACAACGTGAGCACGGAGTATCGACAGCCAGATAGATAGATAGATAGATAGATAGATAGATAGATAGATAGATAGATAGATAGATAGATAGATAGACGGCTGCGGGAGGCTGTGGGTTCGATTCCCACCGCCGCCGGGCACCCACAGGTTCAAAAGGGTACAAGCGTACCCCGGCCTGGCGTTCGGCTTCCTTCAGGGGTGATACGCTTGGGAAAGGAGCCTGCGCCCGAAAACAACGTGAGCACGGAGTATCGACAGCTAGATAGATAGATAGATAGATAGATAGATAGATAGATAGATAGATAGATAGATAGATAGATAGATAGATAGATAGATAGATAGACGGCTGCGGGAGGCTGTGGGTTCGATTCCCACCGCCGCCGGGCACCCACAGGTTCAAAAGGGTACAAGCGTACCCCGGCCTGGCGTTCGGCTTCCTTCAGGGGTGATACGCTTGGGAAAGGAGCCTGCGCCCGAAAACACGTGAGCACGGAGTATCGACAGCTAGATAGATAGATAGATAGATAGATAGATAGATAGATAGATAGATAGATAGATAGATAGATAGATAGATAGATAGATAGATAGACGGCTGCGGGAGGCTGTGGGTTCGATTCCCACCGCCGCCGGGCACCCACAGGTTCAAAAGGGTACAAGCGTACCCCGGCCTGGCGTTCGGCTTCCTTCAGGGGTGATACGCTTGGGAAAGGAGCCTGCGCCCGAAAACAACGTGAGCACGGAGTATCGACAGCTAGATAGATAGATAGATAGATAGATAGATAGATAGATAGATAGATAGATAGATAGATAGATAGATAGATAGATAGATAGATAGACGGCTGCGGGAGGCTGTGGGTTCGATTCCCACCGCCGCCGGGCACCCACAGGTTCAAAAGGGTACAAGCGTACCCCGGCCTGGCGTTCGGCTTCCTTCAGGGGTGATACGCTTGGGAAAGGAGCCTGCGCCCGAAAACAACGTGAGCACGGAGTATCGACAGCTAGATAGATAGATAGATAGATAGATAGATAGATAGATAGATAGATAGATAGATAGATAGATAGATAGATAGATAGATAGATAGACGGCTGCGGGAGGCTGTGGGTTCGATTCCCACCGCCGCCGGGCACCCACAGGTTCAAAAGGGTACAAGCGTACCCCGGCCTGGCGTTCGGCTTCCTTCAGGGGTGATACGCTTGGGAAAGGAGCCTGCGCCCGAAAACAACGTGAGCACGGAGTATCGACAGCTAGATAGATAGATAGATAGATAGATAGATAGATAGATAGATAGATAGATAGATAGATAGATAGATAGATAGATAGATAGATAGATAGACGGCTGCGGGAGGCTGTGGGTTCGATTCCCACCGCCGCCGGGCACCCACAGGTTCAAAAGGGTACAAGCGTACCCCGGCCTGGCGTTCGGCTTCCTTCAGGGGTGATACGCTTGGGAAAGGAGCCTGCGCCCGAAAACAACGTGAGCACGGAGTATCGACAGCTAGATAGATAGATAGATAGATAGATAGATAGATAGATAGATAGATAGATAGATAGATAGATAGATAGATAGATAGATAGATAGACGGCTGCGGGAGGCTGTGGGTTCGATTCCCACCGCCGCCGGGCACCCACAGGTTCAAAAGGGTACAAGCGTACCCCGGCCTGGCGTTCGGCTTCCTTCAGGGGTGATACGCTTGGGAAAGGAGCCTGCGCCCGAAAACAACGTGAGCACGGAGTATCGACAGCTAGATAGATAGATAGATAGATAGATAGATAGATAGATAGATAGATAGATAGATAGATAGATAGATAGATAGATAGACGGCTGCGGGAGGCTGTGGGTTCGATTCCCACCGCCGCCGGGCACCCACAGGTTCAAAAGGGTACAAGCGTACCCCGGCCTGGCGTTCGGCTTCCTTCAGGGGTGATACGCTTGGGAAAGGAGCCTGCGCCCGAAAACAACGTGAGCACGGAGTATCGACAGCTAGATAGATAGATAGATAGATAGATAGATAGATAGATAGATAGATAGATAGATAGATAGATAGATAGATAGATAGATAGATAGACGGCTGCGGGAGGCTGTGGGTTCGATTCCCACCGCCGCCGGGCACCCACAGGTTCAAAAGGGTACAAGCGTACCCCGGCCTGGCGTTCGGCTTCCTTCAGGGGTGATACGCTTGGGAAAGGAGCCTGCGCCCGAAAACAACGTGAGCACGGAGTATCGACAGCTAGATAGATAGATAGATAGATAGATAGATAGATAGATAGATAGATAGATAGATAGATAGATAGATAGATAGATAGATAGATAGACGGCTGCGGGAGGCTGTGGGTTCGATTCCCACCGCCGCCGGGCACCCACAGGTTCAAAAGGGTACAAGCGTACCCCGGCCTGGCGTTCGGCTTCCTTCAGGGGTGATACGCTTGGGAAAGGAGCCTGCGCCCGAAAACAACGTGAGCACGGAGTATCGACAGCTAGATAGATAGATAGATAGATAGATAGATAGATAGATAGATAGATAGATAGATAGATAGATAGATAGATAGATAGATAGATAGATAGATAGACGGCTGCGGGAGGCTGTGGGTTCGATTCCCACCGCCGCCGGGCACCCACAGGTTCAAAAGGGTACAAGCGTACCCCGGCCTGGCGTTCGGCTTCCTTCAGGGGTGATACGCTTGGGAAAGGAGCCTGCGCCCGAAAACACGTGAGCACGGAGTATCGACAGCTAGATAGATAGATAGATAGATAGATAGATAGATAGATAGATAGATAGATAGATAGATAGATAGATAGATAGATAGATAGATAGATAGATAGACGGCTGCGGGAGGCTGTGGGTTCGATTCCACCGCCGCCGGGCACCCCAGGTTCAAAAGGTACAAGCGTACCCCGGCCTGGCGTTCGGCTTCCTTCAGGGGTGATACGCTTGGGAAAGGAGCCTGCGCCCGAAAACAACGTGAGCACGGAGTATCGACAGCTAGATAGATAGATAGATAGATAGATAGATAGATAGATAGATAGATAGATAGATAGATAGATAGATAGATATTACCGTGACTCAAAGCCCCTGAAGTTTGCAAAAAAATGCTTGAGATTAAAAGCTCTGTCATTCGGCTTTTGAGGGACGCGCTTTTTTTCCTGCCATGTGCGGCATCAAGCTATGGTGTATCGTCCGTTTTCAGCGTTGTAGTGCGCGTTGAAGAACCCCAAGTGGTCAAAATTAATTCGAGCCCTCCACTACGGCGTGCCTCATGATCAGAACAGGTTTTGGCACGTAAAACCACACAAAGAAAGAAAGTGCTAGCTGAAGTCAAGAAGCAGCAGCGGCAGCCCCGTGACGCCAGCCATTTACGATTGTCGACCGGCATGCACGCGAACACTCCCTTCCTTTTCTGGGAAAAGGGACGTTCCGAGCCCGACTTGTCACAACTCCTTCGTCAGACACCAGCCTCGAAAGGTTCCGAAAAGTGCACGGCAGAAACAAGAGAACGAAAGAAAGAAAGAAAGAAAGAAAGAAAGAAAGAAAGAAAGAAACGATTGGTATCGCCCAACTGGCGATAATTCAGAGCCAAGGTGAAATGTAGTAGGAAACATTACTATTTGCATACATATTTTTGAAAGGCGTCGTACTGATTAAGCCTGTGCAGGCCTCAGTTGCTGTCCCAAAACATTTTGTTTCGCGGGAGGAGGAGGTTCGTGGAACCGAGATGGCGGGGGGGAGAAGGAGGTCGGCTTGCCCTTCGCTGCCTACTTTACTGCGGTCGCGCGGAAGCAGATCCAGCAAGCGAAATGGGTGGGTGTGGGGGCGACGGGTCGGGACGGTTGCAGTAATTTTGCTTCCTATTTGCAAGCTATAAGCTTTCGGTGAAGACTTCCTCTAGCAACCACGGCCGGACTCGACTCTCCTCCGCGCTGGGAGCGCGGAGGGTGGAGTCGAGTCCGGCCGTGTAGCAACATACACAAAGGACAGCGGAAGGGTGTGGGTGGCATTACCGTTTTCATTTTCAGCAGGTTACCTTTCGCGAGGGTAAATGCACAGGCATTTACAAACATGCATGTGACGCAACATTTTTATTGCGTATGTATTTCTGTGTTCCTCTCTTTCTTCCTTCCTCATCTTTCAACAGTGGTATATATATATATATATATATTTCAACGTTTCGAGCTTTCTTTCCTTAGATTTAGCAGCGGCACCCACACTTTTTTTGTCAATCGGGAAGAAAAGTTTTTTGCCCCACAGCACATGTTTGAGAACCACTTCCCTTGTTGTATAGGCCTGTCATCACAGGCGTCAAAATCGGATGAATCGTCGCTGGTTCTCACAGCTATAAGGTGAATCCGTCACTACCTGACGCTGACTGGCCAGATTTAGAAAGCGCTCCTTTCTTTTGTCGCTCTTCAACAACATCCTAGATCAGTGACGACAAGCATCGCTGGGAGTACCAGCCCACCTCGGTCCAGCGCCCTGATGAGGTCACAGTACCTTTCATCAATGGAGACAGTCAGTGCCTCCCTGCATTTTTCGCAATTGAGCTTCTCCAAAGTAGCGAAAACGGGGTATCCAGCAACGCAGATCAAGACCGGTATGATGTTTTCGACCTTCGAAAGCGCCTCCTGAGTCACCACTACGTTGTAGCGAGTAGTGGCCACTGTAAACGCTTGCTTCCTTGTGCTGTCGCGATGTAAGACGTCTCGTGAATGACGCCTTCGGGTGCGAAATGATCCTCGCAAACTTACAAAGAACATTACCTGCATGTAAGTAACACATCTCTGCTCGACACACGATAATCCTTGCTTGCCACACGAGTGTGGCAACGTAAGATAGGAGCCGATGATAAGCTTCAAGTTTGAGATTGTGCCCGGAAGACAGTAAAGTTCCGCGGTTTCGTCACATGTTATAAGATTTGTGGATTTCTTTCTTTATGTTTTTCAAAATAAATTTCAGTTGACAGTCAGCGCCTGTCCTGCGTGTATTTCTGTCTTCTTCGTCCTAATTGTGAGCGCTGCACAGAAATTCACCAAGGACACGATAATACTTTCGCTAGAGGTCATTATTACGTACCGATTCAATGCTCTGCGAACAACATAATAATTAAAAGCGTGCGGGCCAACCCTGAATAAAAAAAGATTTGACATTACTCGCATTTGAGTGCTGAGAAGGAGTGAAATCTTACTGTGGTATATAGAGCGTATATCCACTAGGGAGCTTACATGCAACGCTGTTGCATGTAGGCTCCCTAGTATCCACTTTTATGCGCAGATGATCATGTGAAGGAAAGCTGGACACGCGCACTTTACATACAGGGTCTGGCTTATTTAACATTCGTGCGACCCCAGCTTCAGTGCGCGTCTCCCATTTGGTCACCACATCGGAAATACGTGATTGAAGCGTTGGAAATTACTGAGAATGGGACAAGTCGTTTCATTTACTCATAATCCCCAGTCTAGCATAACGCAGATCAAAGCCGAAATATCGTTGCAGTCGTTGCAAGTACTCGCCGTGACATTGCATTGATGTCATTATTCCATAAATGCATTCACTCTGGCGGAATATCCCTACCATGCTTGAAACATCACGTCTTCACATCGCGCAGATTGCACCATAATTTCAGCTATGCCCGCGTATATGGCGTGACGCAAGCATGTAACTTTTCGAAACTGCCTCGCGCTATTCGTCTCTGGACCAGCCTTCGTGATATCGTTGTTTCGCTCAGAAATCATGACGCCTTTTGCAGTAATTTAGGCAAACATTGTGCTCCACACTGCACGTAGCTTTTTTTTTTTTTTTGGTTGGGTTACACGGTTACTTATCAATCCGATTACTTAAATGTTTTCAATGCATTGTCACGCGTTGTGTCTGTGTTATTCGCCCCCCCCCCCCTTTTTTTTCCCCCTCGTAACATTACGCAATGCATAACGTTCCAATTCATTGTAATTTTTTTTCACTTCTTGCTTCTTATGCAATTATTGTCTGTTCATTTCTTCTTTTTTTTTCTTCTAACATTTCTCTAGTTTCTGTTATATGCAGATTTCTTCCTTTTGTGCCAATTTCTGAATCCTGGTATGCATCGATATGTAATGCATGGGATGGATGTAACGTAATGCATGTAATGCGTAGGATGGATAACCGGTGGACCATTAGAGTTACAGAATGGATACCAAGAGAAGGGAAGCGCAGTCGAGGACGGCAGAACACTAGGTGGGGTGATGAAGTTAGGAAATTTGCAGGCGCAAGTTGGATTCAGCTAGCGCAAGACAGGGGTAATTGGAGATCACAGGGAGAGGCCTTCGTCCTGCAGTGTACATAAATATAGGCTGATGATGATGATGCATCGATCTCTTTTTTTTACCGATTGTATTTTGTTATAAAATGGTACCCTATGCCCCTCTCACCCTATGCCTCTTCGTAGGCCTGTGAGGTCTTTCTAAATAAAAATAAAAAAAAAATACCGGGAGACGGGCAGTGACGCGACTTCGGAGAGCGCGCGAAATCGCAGACAAACTTGATCCAAGGAGCGACTTGACTCAAGCTAACGCGAGAAACAACTGCTGGCACGTTCCAAAGCGCATTCGACAAAAGCTACTGTGCGCAGTGTTTGACGAGCCATGACACGCTCACACACATTGCTCGCGTGCCAAGTTGCCGACCCACCCACGGACAAGCGTGATGGCCAGGGAGAGACGCGTTCCTTCGATCGAATCCGATGGCGCCACCAGAGCACGGGCTGTCGCATCATTCACCGCTTCCGATGCGCTACGGCGCTTTGCCTACATCGCGCTTAAGAATCTGGGGCCGGATTCACAAAGTTTTCTTTTTCTTTCTTAGGTTCGCTTTGCCATTGGCTGGCCGCCTCCGCTAATGATATGTCTGGCATCCGGATTGACTGAAATTATTTCTTACGAACAATTCTAGCGTAAGAAGTTTTTGTGAGTTCGGGCAAACGTCTTACGCTAGAATTTTCCGTAAGAAATAATTTCTGCCAATCCGGATGCCAGACGTATCATTAGCGGAGGCGGCCAGCTAATGGCAAAGCAAACTTACGAAAAAAAAAAGAAAACTGTGAATCTGGCCCCTGCTTTTTAGTCGCTAACACGTCAATGCTAACACGTCCCTGCTTCGACGTCATGGGGGCTGAGTCAGGATCCGTTAGAGAGCTTCTTGGAAATGCACGGAGAACTGTGGAATGCACCCGCAATTTTTACAATTAAGTGTCACACATAAAAAGAAAATGTATCGATGAAAACCTACTCTTCTTCTTCTTCTTTCTGGGGTTTTACGTGCCAAAACCACTTCTGATTATGAGGCACGCCGTAGTGGAGGGCTCCGGATGAATTTCGAACACCTGGGGTTCTTTAACGTGCACCACAACGCAAGCACACTCCTTCGTATGCAGATATCACTGAAACAATACATGAATATTATGTAAAGAGAACGACTGCTTCGTCTCTAAAAGTCACAGAATCACCAATGTGTGGGATATAGCGAAAGTAATTCATTTCAAATTGATTATTTACGTAATTACTCAATTATTTAGGTAATTGAGCAATGCAATCCAACAGCACAATTATTTTGATTAATTATTGATCATGCGTTTTAATTACTTGAGTAATTTAAAAGATGGATAATCAAAATTAGTTAACTAAATAGGTAATTAATTAGACACATTCAGCTCTTTAAATTGCGGTGACAACCACTGTGTATAATTGAAATTGGAATACCTCAGGGAAAAATGAAGCCTTTATTTCAAACTATGTGCCGTTTGAATTACATAAACTACAAAAAAAAAAATCACAAACAGCATAAATCTCGACGTACGTGCTGGCGGCGTACAACCAGCATAACTAACAGCAAGAATCAGCGACGGATCGACCGATGTTTGCGGCGGCGCTGCTGTCGCATGGGCTGACATCACTGATCTCCACTGTCGCTGGCATGTAAGTACTGTACCTTTCCAAACTTGCCGCTTCACGGCAATGCATGGCGTTTCAGTACACTTTACCCTCAGAAAAAAAGAGACGACATGCTCAGCGCCATTTTTTATTTGTGATTTATTTTTGCTATCCCGGCGACCGCTAGGGGAAGGAGCGGCGCTAGCGCTGTGTGGTGACGTCAACCGCACCCTGCTTCACACGTGCGCAGATGAGCAGACGGCTCATTCTGCGAGTGGTGGCCGAACGCAGGGGACGCGACAAGCAGCACTGCACCTCGATCATGTCTGGTCAAGATGACCAAACGTCTCGCGTATCGCCTGAGAAAGAAAAAGTGTTAAAGTCGTCGGTCGTGTCCTGTCAAGATGATGAAGCGCCTGGCGTGGCGCCTGCCGAAGAAAAAGTGCCAGAGACTTCGGTCGTGTTCTGTGAAGATGACCAAACTCCTGGCGTATCCTGTGCCGAAGTAGCGTCAAAGACATCGATCGTGTCTTCTCAAGATGTTCAAGGGTCTGGCGTATCGTCCCGCTGAAGAAGAGATGTCAAATCTGTTGGCCCTGCTTAATCAAGATGATCAAGCGTTCGACGCATCGTCTGACGCAGAAGAGACGGAGTGGGATATGTGCATTTTTCTGGAATGTGACCCGGCCGGGCGTCCGTACGAGCGCCAAAGTTTTGAGAAAGCACTGGAAGAACTTGGACTTGACCACGACGTCGCATGCATCGGCAAGTTGCGAAGGACATGGCTGATTAAGCTGAAGACAACGGAGACTCTGCAAACCCTCGTAAAGGCTGGGGGCATGATGGTGAGAGGACATTACTGCGCCATCGTTGATCCTGCTATGGAGGAGACTTGGATGACGATTCACTGGGTACCGTTAAACATCTCGAGTGCATCTTTGCGGGAGGCGCTTCAAGAATTTGGCCTCGTTAAAAAGGTGACCTGTCGGAAGTGGTCCATGGACGAAGATAAGGTCGACACGACCAGCCGGCACGTTCGCATATGCCTCAAGGAAGGATTGGAGGTGACAGATCTGCCGCACCTGTGGGAACACTTTGGTGTGACAATGCTCATTGTTACCCCAAGGCGACCGCCATTTTGTCTGGTCTGCCTAACGCCAGGTCATTTGTGTTTTCAGTGCACCGTGCCGAGACGCGACAGGCGTGAACAGGTGTACGACCCCGACACGTGTTCGTGTTCGTGTTGCCATGTAAACCTTAAGACTAGTGACCCCCAAGTGAACGAAAATGTGTCTGCGAAGTCAGGAGGAGCGCAGGTGACTCCGACTGCGGAGCGTGGGGACGCAAGCGGTTTCCGGACCAAGAAAAGAAGGGCCGGCGGTAAACAGAAAAGTGTTCCCGAGAGCAAGACAGAAACACTAACATTCCCCGCAATAACGACTCAACAATGCATAGAAGGGATGCTTCGTCCAGACGAGTGCTTTGCCGTTACAGGAGGTCCGCAGTGGTGCTCCCTGCAGTGATGAGCTGTCAGCTCCCGAGCGTGGCCTGCTCTATTTCTTTTCTTTTTTTCAACTACGGATGCTGTATATGCAGGCTTACAAAAAAAAAAAAAAAAAAATGCAATGGAAAGCGGGTAAATACACGGAGAAGTTGTTTCTTTCTATTTGCGACGTCTTTTTATTTTCTTTCTCACAATTTATAGGCCAGATTCGGGTTCCGTCCTCCCGTAGTTCACCTGATGCAAAAAAAAAAAAAAAAGGCTACAGTGATCACCATCGTCATTGAGATTGTAATTGGTTTATGGTATTTATCGGTTATACTTGAACGGTGACGTGCGTGTGACGTCCACCTGTGCACTATCATGCAGATCGAAGGGCCGAAAAGTCCCGACTTTGCGATGTTGGCCAGATGTGCGATGAAATGTGTACGCGTTTAGCGTAGCACCACACGTGTTCCTTTGGCTTTTCGGCGTTCCGAGCAACTTTGTACAGACTGTGAATCGCGAGAGACGCTGGCATGCTCTCGTCGGTGCATTATTAGACAGTTATAGAAATAGCGCACGCAAGCGTCTTTTGCGTACCCAGAGCCCCCCAATGACCTGCTTGCTCTCTCTTGTGCTTCATTTGTGTGCTCTGCGTTTTAAGTGCGGCGTCTGTCGCGTGTGATCTGTCGTGATCACGCTCAAAAACAAGTGCTCAAGACAGGTGCAGAATTGATCGAAACCGGTTCAAGATAAACTGACACGATTGATAATAATTTAAGAGACAGGAATAACCGAGCATTAGGCGCATTAATTAACAGAAATTTGTTAAACGCGCTTCTAACTTTCATCAGCAAAGGCTTAGCTCCATGTGCGTGATGATTTGGCTCCATGTGCGTGGCGGTTTCCCGCCAGTTGTGCCCTAGCACAGGCGTCAAAACGGATGATGGATTGCTAAACACAAGGGAAACGCCGGCGCATCATTTTGTTTCGCAATTCCCCAGGTTTCACGTTAGTGGAGCTGCATTAACGCTGGATTTAAACTGCACATGACCATTTGGTCTCGGAATTCTAATTGTCCATGTACCCCAGCTTCGTACGCCTGGCAGCTTGCGTTCTCTTGGTGGCGCAGGCCTTAAAACTTCCTAATTGATGGCTTTCACGTGACGTCACGCACCCACCTTATCACTGTTTTGGGGCACCAACATGCCGACTACCAGCACTTCAGTCCAATCTATCTTATGGAAAGCATTCACGTGACGTTACGGACCCAGCTTATCATCATGTCGGTGCACCAACATGGCGGCTACAATGACGTCAGTGCAATCCATCTATAGAGAAGTTTTTTTTTTGGCTTTGTGCACGGAAGCACGAGGTCGCGGGATCGAATCCCGGCCACGGCGGCCGCATTTCGATGGGGGCGAAATGCGAAAACACCCGTGTACTTAGATTTAGGTGCACGTTAAAGAACCCCAGGTGGTCCAAATTTCCGGAGTCCCCCACTACGGCGTGCCTCATAATCAGTACTGGTTTTGGCACGTAAAACCCCATAATTTAATTAAATTTGTGCACGGAAACCCCCGAGCTTGCAAAAAGAACGCAAATAACCTAGAATTATTGCACCATAGTGCCATAGACGGTAGTCAGGAAAGGGGGGGGGGGGGAGGCAGTAAGTAATCGCTTCTCTGCATTTTGGCTAAGCAGAAAGCTTAGCATTGTGCAATGTTTTAAATTATAGTCCATGGAAGTTATTAATCTTTGAGATTTTCTTTTTCTCAGATATGCCGTAACGCGCCCAGATATTACGTTGTCATAATTTTGTGCCACTTGAGAGAGAAATGTACCGCTTTGATAGTTATTATGACTGCGTGCAATATATATAAAAAAAGGACAGTGAATGCCGGGCACGAGGACCTGTGTGCAATGTTTTTGTAGCCACTGTGTCGAGTTAATTGTATGCTACGTGATGTCTATGAGCGTGATTACGTGCATCAATATTTAAACTGACATACGGAATCGCACTGAACTGTCACGTGCGGGGGAACAGATAGTAGAATGGCATGTGTGTGTGAATGTCAATTTTTTGTACTGTGCCGTGTCTGACAATAAAGGATAAAAAAAAAAAAACAGAAAACAACGAGGTCGTGGATTATTGCATGAAAGGCCGCCTCAGGATCGACGCGTTGCACGTTTGATTCTCGGCTCGGCCTGGTGTCTAACAAATTTCTTTCCTCTGCATGTTTTGTTGTCTGACGACATTGTACGATGATTTGCAAGTTAAGCTGAAAATGGATCGATTCCGCCCGCAAGCATTTCATTCACGAAATCGCCTTGGTAGACAATACTTCCAATAATATAATTTTGTTGAGAGACGGGAAAGAGCACGGAAAGTTTGGTAAGGGGCGCGAGCAGCTACGACGGTGATTAGATTGGGCAGTACCCAGGGTTCGAGGACGTCGTGAATAGCTATGTTAAGATAGCCAAACTAGAGCGTTTCACTTGTTAACTTTAGGAACCTTCGATTTAGGCATACATTGTCATTGCAAAAGTGACGTCTAAGGAATTCCGCTGGGAGATACAATTTGTTGCCGGGATGGCAGCTTATTGTAAAGGGTACACTAAAGTTCTTGTCTTATAAATTTAATTTTGAAGTGAGCCTTGCCTCGTGTCTAGTTTTTTTTTTTTTTTCGCGCGGTCTAGCTACCATGCAGTCCTAGAAGTTCGCGCGTGTTTCCTTGCTTCTTAAATAAGTGGATTGTCGGAACCTGTAAAAAATGGTTATACGAGCCAAAAGAACCGTATGCTGCGCGTGCTGGAAATCCATACTTGAAACTACAGGACAAAATTACACAGCTGTGTCATTCCACGCTGTAGTTTCAAGTATGGTTATCTTACGTGTCCATGTTATTGCGCTCACCCGTGTAACTTCGCGTCCTCTTTAAAACCAATGGTCGTTTCGTTCCTTTAAAGTATCGTCTAGTACATAGCGTCAGGAAAATGAGTGGTTATACGAGCTTTACGACTTGCCTTGCCAAGCAATAGCCTCCCCCCCCCCCCCCCCCCCTTATTTTGAAGTAATCCACCTGCAGAGGCCCACTTTTGCTACTATATATCCATTCAGTGATGATTATAAACACATAAAAAGGCGGAATCTGTTTTCACTCGTTGCGGTTGTCCAGAGGCTGGCGTTGCTGAGGTCGCGGGTTCGCGGAATTGGGTGCACGTTATAAAAAGAACCAGGTGGTCAAACTTATTCCGGTGCCCCCTATATCTACGGTGTGCTTCATCATTAAATTTGATCGTATATACAACATTGTTCACAAAGGGGGCGGAGGATCCCTGAAGCCTTCATTTGAGCGGCTTTGCCCTCCGCCTCCTGCTACGCTGTACTGTGACCAAGCAAATAAAATCAATCAATCAAAACTAGACAATATAACCTATTCCGAAGAAACGGCGCACTGTATAGACTCGCGTACCGTCATTTTGAAAAATGTAAAATACTACACCTTTTTTTTTTTTTTTTTTTTGAGCAAATGACGCTCACTGATCTTGTACACGTTCGTTGCGAGGCGCCCGTTTGCAAAGCGATGACGTCACAATGAAACGCTTCGAAACAATCTTGAACACTAGAACAATGCTGTAGGATTGATACTCGTGAGCGCTATGCGAAGGAATATGGGAGCGCGGTGGAGAAATCAATGTCGCATATGACGATGCACTGCGCGCGAAATTAGAATATCAAGAGTAATGACAGAGAGAGAGAGAGCGGTTCCGTCACACTCTGACCGGTCGCACTCTCCAATGCGGACATGTCCGTTTAACCGGCCATCGTCGGAAACGTTGTTGTGAGAATAGGAATTAACTGAGCTAGTTGGTTCATAGCTAAGAACGACCTTGTCATAGACGACCTTGTCTCTGTTTCTTGGTCCTTTTTTTTTTTCAGTTCAGCTGTTAAAAGTTCGTCTTAACTATACACTATCATGCGCGCCTGTATCAATCGCTGCAGAGTTAAAAAAGGTTGAGAGATCGTTGACCTCGCAAAACCACCGAGGGCGGCACCACGATAGCGAAATGCGGTCCTCGTTTGCGATGCACGAGGCGTGATGTTGCCTCTGTGCCTTCTCTCGTGTCGTGCGTTTGTTTGCGGACGACGATTAGCGTGCTGTAGGTCACGATACGAATGTGCTGACTTCGCGTTTTCCAGAAAATACTCGCCAAAATGCAGCTGACACAAATCTTATCGCAATCCGGACGTGAGCAGCCGACCGAACGACACCGCTGTTCCCCGTGGCTTTTCTTTCTTCTGCCACACTGCGTCGAAAGAAAACACGTCTACGTAGTTGCTTTTATTTATTTATTCTCTTTTTTTATTTACCTATCTTTTACGCCCTCGTACAATGTACGTGAGCAGCTCCCTTCCCCTTACTATATCTCCTCTTCCTGTCCTTTCGAGCCCACCAGAAAGGGAACATTTAGCACCGTGGGGGATTATCGTTAGCGGAGGGCAAAAAAAAAAAAATAAATAAATATCAGAAGTGGAAATTGACGGCCCAGATGTATGCAAACCATTAGTTAGAAGCCGAGATGCACCAAAATAACCTCATGTTGCAACCGTCGCCATCTTTTGTACAGCTGTCAAAGAAACGAACGAAGACATTTTAAAGTGTCACATGAAAATCCGCAAGCGGAAAATGGCGTCGTGGTTTTATGCTATATCGCGTGAATTTTAAAGGATCTTTAAATGAACTACAAGGGATTCTTTTTTTCTCGTTTTCATTGCTTTCTTGCATAGCCGTCGACCCAGTAATTACGCTATGTGGAGCCTCAAATTTACCTTGATCTCAACTAATAGCTAATTACGTTAGCTTTCAATGTGACCAGTTGACAACGCGCGCCAAGTTCGGCGCGGCTTCGTAGGTGAAAAAGGCGACGCACCACGTGCTCGAAACGTGGCTCGAGGGGGGAGGGGGGGGGGGGTTTCGTGGTAACAGACGAAACCTATAACACACACGCTCTGTGGGCATGGCTGCCAAAACCAACCTGACTCCGTTCAGTGCTCGACAGGACAACCAAGGGAAAGTCCGCCCACCCTGCGTTTTCGAGGAAAGCGTAGGGCCGATTTGGCAGCTCTCGGCGTCAGACATTGGGGTCATTGTACGGCCTTCAACCTCGACACTCGGTCTGACTGGCAGGCACCACGTGACCGCCAATCCGCTTTGGGTGAAAAGGATGAGTCGCCCTTGACACGTCGCACGCGGCGTGTTTTGAACGAGTCGCGCAGAAGATGTACCTGCAGTGACACTTTCCAGGAATTTAAGTCCAGAGCTACCTAAAAAGACGGAAAGAGCGGGACACGGAAATATTTCTTTGGGTACTAATTTATTGTGCAGAATTTTTACGGCTTACGCAAATTAATTAATTATTTATTTTTATACCTTACAAGAGGGGTGGGCGAGGGGGACACAACATAATTACAGTAAAAATTGATGAATACAGGTCAAATGAATTAGTGAACACATGGCACGAATAAATAAAATAATATGATGCCGGCAGCAGTATAGACGATAATCGTGTCGGTTAGCGTCGATGCGTGTGATTTCTTCGACGGCAGATTTGAATTCTGCAGGGTCGGTGATCGTAACGATATGGCCCGGAAGGCGATTCGCGATCTGATATTAGAATTGAGAAGAGGTTAATTGCCGTGTGGCCTTCAAGGACGCTACGAGTTCAAGGAACGGCGAGACAGCGCGGTGCAACGTCTCCAAAGACGCCAGCCAGCGCGCGCAGAGCGGGCCGAGCGTTGGCGATGCCGCTGGACGGAGGCGCGTCCTGTTCTTCACAATATATAGTTTAAAACTTTTAGTTTTAATGCGTGTGGGCTAATTCTATTGTTTTTGCATATCTCTATGTGAAAAGGAGTAGTCAGCGCCAATAAAAGACGACGGCATCTCCTAAGCACCATATATAATAATAATAATAATAATAATAATAATAATAGAATAATAATAATAATAATTATTATTATTATTATTATTATTATGTGCCATCTTACAATATGCGTACATCAGAAGGCAGCCCGTCAAAGCCAAGGAAATGGCTTACACATCCCGTAGAAACTGGCGCCCGAGATTCATCTAGTAATTTTTGCAAGAAACTCTATGGAACCTTTCATTTTTCTCCGTAGAAACTGGCGCCGAGTTCATCTAGTAATTTTTGCAAGAACACTCTATGGAACCTTTCATTTTTAATTGTAGAGTTTACAATTAAATTCTTACTAGGTCTGAGGGGGGGGGGGGGGGTGGAGGGCTTGTTTCATCCGGCATTTCCTCCTCTGTACGTGGGGTTAATTTTATTGTAGAAGGAGAGGGGCACTTGCACTAGAGCATTTTGAACGGGCCTAAATCTGGCCATGGGCTATGACCCGGCAGTAGTATATATTGCGCTCGTATCTCATTGCATAATAATTGCGTTGGTATGTCTCAGGTAAATTAGCGGGCCCAAGCACTTCACGCGTGTTGTGCAGCTACATCACTCCGCAAAGGCGTCACCGCATAGCGGTAAAGTACAGGTCAGCGGCGACAGCCCAGCCGGGTTGAAAACGCGTTTTCTTTTTTCAAGCTACAAAGCAAAAAAACAACATAAAACAATCTGCGTAAAAGTAGTGGTCCTGTTGTCACCTGCAGGCTAGGTAGGGTAGGTACGGGTTCATCCACCCCAGAAATCTTTTGACAACCACCCACTCTAAACGACATTTCTTTTTCATTTTCTTTTCTGCTTCTCTCTATCTCCCCCCCCCCCCCCCCTTTTTTTTTTTTTTGACCACGCGTTGGCCGTGAAAACGGGATGCCCAGAAAATGAGAGAAAATACCGTGAAGGGATCGAAAAAGACGTCGTGGTCAGGAGGCGTGCTCGGTTCCCGCGTTTTTCTTGGAAAGTCGACTGGGCTACTGGCCGTCCTTTCGCGTGGTATCGCCCTCTTACTTTCTCGAAGGGGTCTCTGTACCATTCTAAACAGCAGTTTCAGGGAGCAGGAAAAAAATGGGTGTCCCAGCTATCACGTTTGCAACACGATTTCGTAATTAATTGGTTTTTAAATAACAACAAACTAACTTTTTTCTTATTAATACTTACGGCAGATGTGTCAACATTCTGGTTTAGAATATATATTCGAAAAAACAAACCCCGATCCCAATTCATTTAATTCAATTATGGGCTTTATGTGCTAAAACCACATTCTCATTATGAGGCACGCCAATCCTAAACACCACGCTATGTTTTGCGGGATTCTTTTGTACGCGTTTAAAGGAAAGCTCACGAAATATATGTATGTATATATAATATTACTTTAGTAGTGTGGTTTCCTGGGCCAGTTGGTGCATGATGACAATGTGGGGGTTCCATCAGGTTCAGACGCGAGCACAAGAAATTGAAACGCACAGGACAATGTTGGACAAACAGCGCTGTCCTGTGCGTTGCTTGTGCTCGAGTCTCAACCTACTGGTTGAAAAATACCCTACATACTAGTCAGCCAATGATGCTCCCTGTCGTCACGAGTTGTTGAACAGCTCTAAAGCGCCGATCCCATCTCATAAAGTAGACGCACCATTCTTTCAGATTTAATTTTTGTTGCGCAAGGCCGAGATCATTTTTCTGCCTGCGATTGTATCACGAAGCAGGGTTCCTCAGACAAGTGAATGCGCGACAAGTCGAATAACCAATCGAACAGATGCAGAAAAAAAAAAGGGGGGGGGGGGGAATGAAAAAAAAAACGCTGTTCGCGAAGTGGATCCTACCACCGTGAAAAGCGAAGTTCGGCCTGAAATATTTTTTTTTATTAAGGCGACAGCCCTTGATGGGCTAATGGGTCGAAAAATTGACCGTGCGACGTTATGGCGCCAAAGTTCAAACGCATGCGCCGGTATTTCTTTATCAGTAAAAGAGCTCGATTATCTCTGTCCGCGTTGAACGGATGCCCTTCTAAATACGTAATCAGCGTGGCCACAAAAGTGTCTGCGTGTGGCTTTCCCGGTTTTGTTCGTATTTGCCTAGCAATGTACATGTGTCTTATGACGTTTTGACGAGCATGAGTATGCCTGCGAGAACTGGACATAAATCTGTTGTTGAAAGTTTTTGTGTGCAACGCTGGAAATGAGTGAAAATTAGATTCATACGGTTGGGACTAAGGAAGAATCGGGGCGCTGGTTTCCCCTTCGGCTCGTTCAAATATATTCTACTTTGTATTACAACCGGTTGTACCGGCGGATAAGGGCACGGCATCGGGTGCCGGTGTGAGGGGGGGGGGCTCACTTTTGTGGCTGGAGCTGAAAAGGGTGAATACCGTGCCTAACATGTTCTTTGTGAGGTGTCACAAGCGGCTGGAACGAGATCGTTATGCAGTGATTTCTTTTTCCTTTTTTTTTTCCTGTTGTCTTTTTGCTGTCAATGTCAGCGTAGTGCATTCCGTAGCTGCATTCCATCGTGAAAAAGGTGGGTCACTGAACCTTCAGCGCGCCAGAGTTAGTAGAATACCAGGGTCAAAATTCTCTGCACAGGTACGCGTAGGGTCTCTTGTAGAAAGTTACGGAGTGCGACGCGAAGAACGTGAAGAAACGATAGCTTGCTTAGATGAAACCGGACCGAGGTAAATAAATACCGTATGCTCTCGTGTAAGAGCCGCATTGCTAGAAATTCGCCACACAAAAATTTTAAAAATAACACTAATTAAAAAAATATATACAGATACCGCGCCACTGTGGGAATCGGTGCACGCGAAGCTTTCGCGCGCACCAAGGCACGATGGTGCATTACGACAGGAGACAGCGCTGTAGATTTCACTGGCGAACGCGTCCCACAGCAATGTCTTAGAGGACCTTGCAGAGGAAACGGAATTTTATTCGGCATTAAAACGTGTTGAGTCACAAAACAGGACGCCCTCGACATCGTAGAAATGCGCCACAGAACCACAGTATGCACTGGCGTGTCGTGTAACTTCTGTCTTCATCGTCAGCAACGGAAGACGCGCTTAAACATGAATAATTAGCTTTTAATAAGTAAATTATTACTAAGCGACTCGGCTAACGCGCTGGCTCGCATCAGGCGAATTCGATGAATTTCGTTCGCGTTTCTTAAAATGCGGCATGTTCGCTCCGGAAGTGCTTGTGATCGGCGGCTCCCCTTCCCGGAGGCCGGTGACGTCACTGGTGACGTACTGAACATGACGGCGCCACCGTGCTCAACATTCAGCATGTATTATTCTTTTGCGGAATCATCTCTTCGCTAGAGTCGTAGCAGTTTGCGTCTCGGAAATAATCGTATAGGGCCTGCCATAAGGACCCAAGCACATGTTGGGCTCAAGCCCCTATATCTTGCTTACGGAAGCCGCTTGCACCCCATAATAACGACTAACTAACACTAATTGTCTAACTAACTACCTAAACTTACCGACTGACGAACTAACAAATAAATAAGTAAGCAAACTTGCAGGCGCAACTTGGAATCAGCTAGCGCAGGATAAGGGTAATTGAAGATCGCTGGGAGAGCGCTTCGGCCTGCAGTTGCTGCTGCCGATGGTGATGGTATATGCACATATATATAGAAATCTGACCCGAGCGGTCGGGTCTTATTATTTTAGTGATAAATAATTAAGGTAGCCCTGTTTAAATCCTGGTTAGCTTCGACGGTAGAGCGACCGACCCAGATAGGCATTGATCCGCCGGACGACTGGGCCTCCGTCATGGACTTATTCGCATCAGTACGTTGATGGGATTTCACAGGCCACTGACACGCAGGTGCCGGGTAGCGAGGCCCTTGCAGGTACAATTCTTAGGAAGATGACAAAGCTTTGCCACAGAAGCCGTATCTCGTCGTGGCGTCCTATTTTATCTCTATCAACATGTTTTTCTATCGATGTTCTCTGAAACTATTTACCTATCACGTCCCCCCTCCCCCCCCCCCCGGGCTAATTACGGGTATTTACAGGTAATTAGGCCAAGGGCGTAATTAGCGCCAATGTATTCTGAAACTAATCACATTGCACCATCTCCGGGATCGGCCCACCTGGCCTTTTGGTAAAAAAAAAGAACGATAGGCGTGTCAGCTAAAGTGGATGCGAAGGAAGACAACGTCGATGCACGTGCACGCGAGAAAAAAAAATGCTATGAAGAAACACGACATGAATAACAGAAATAGAGCGACCGAAAAAAAAAAAAGTGTAAGGTGAGTCAATGGCACGAAGCAGATAACGCGAAAAAATCATGCGATCGTACAGCTTTGCATCATCAGCGCCGCTTTTTGTTGATTTCCTAGCCTCCGAGACCCTGCCAGCACTACCGGATCTCTGAGGCCGTGGTGATTTATTATTGTCGGGCTACTGCCAGAGGAAGTGCTGGCGCCAGCGCCATTGCCAGCGCGGCCTGGTGACGTCATCAACGAGGCAGAAGTCTCCGCTGCTTGCTTCGAACGCATGCTAGCGCTGCTGACGGGCTCGAGACTATTCCACTATTCTAAATCCGACTGCCTAGTGTGGTGGACGCCTGTAGCATTGCTTGAAGGGCATCGTTTCATCGGCCATGCCTGCGAGTAAACGTCGCAAAAGGTATCGAAACCTTCCGTACGGGCGAAGATTTTCGAGACGTTTTTGTTTAGAAGATTGGGAGCGGTCCCTTTACCTGTACGCTAACCCAGACGGGTGCCCGTACGACAACTCGGATTACGAGCGAGCGCTGGAAGAGCGCGAGCTTCTCGAGTACGTCGACTCTGTCGGACCGAAACGGGCCAACGGCGCGTGGTTGCTGAAGCTCAAGACGACCGAGGCCAAGGAAACCGTGGCGAACATTGGGGCCCTGCTCGTGAAAGGACTGTACTGCGCTATCGTCGATCCCTGCCAGGAGGAGACGTGCCTAAAAGTGCACGGTGTTCCGTTCCACGTGTCCAACGAAACTCTGCGGAAAACGTTTCGGCGTTTCGGCGCCGTTAAAGAAGTGATTCGCGAGGCGTGTCCCGTGAAAGGGCTCGAAGATGTCGAATACACCACCCGGCACATTAGCATGCGCCTCAAGCCGACGGTCAAGAAGAAAGACGTGCCACTTTGGCGGAACATTGGCGACGTGGCGGTTCAAGTTTTTGTCCCAGGGCGAATGCCAGTATGCCTAACGTGCGGTGGGCCTGGTCATCGACGCCTGCTGTGCCCATTGGAGCGATCATTCAGAGGCGGCAGAAAACGACCGTATGACGACAATGCAGTCTCGACTGACGAAAAAAGTGGTAACCTTGACAACGTCAGCAGGAGTGATGACTATGTTACCTCGCAGAACGTGGAAACAGTGTTGGAAAATTTCTGTCATCTCAGAATTTCTGACGGTGGAATTGGAGCGACGCCTTCGCAGCCTTGAACATCAAGTAGGCATTGACGACGCTGGAGCAACGGGTACGACATCGCCAATTCGTTTGGAACATTCCGTTCGGAATAACCTAAATGGACGTTGGGGAACTTGGCAGCAGACGAAGCAGTTTCTGCTGCCACACATTCAGGTCCCGAAATAAGTTTGTCGTGGTTGTTTGTATATTTCGTTGTTGACAGCGAGCGTCGGACAGATAAGATGGCGAGGTTTTTCGTCGACAATTTCGAAGTTCGAAGTTCGCGTCAGATACAGATACCGAAAGCGAGAGGCGGTAGCTACTTACTGTCTTTTCCAGTAGCGTTGATCAGCGCGTTTGATTTGTTTGGTTCGAGGCCTTGAATGGGAATTCATGCGTGGGTGCCAACAATAAATGTTGTGGTGCTTTGAATGCATGGTCAACAGTTTAATATGTAGAGGGTTAATGGTGATTTTATCACCGGAAAGGTTTGTGTCCCGTGCACCTTGTTGTACGGCAAATTGTTGAGCATGTTATCTTTCTTCGCAACGTCTGTTCCTTAGCTGTGCACTTTCATTCAGGTCGTATAAATTGAAGGGAGGTTCGACTTTGATGCGATCTCGAGAAGTGCGATAAGTTTTGGGTGTTATATGAAGCGTATTCTTGAAGTATAGCAGACAGGGCAGCGAGGAAAAAAAAAAACACGGAGGAAAGAAAACGTGAACAGAACGGGCACAGTTTTTCTTTTTTCGAACTCGATTTCACTAATCCAGAACAGGCGCGACATAAATATACATCTGTCTGGCATGCGACACCCAAATGTCGACTAAGGTTGAAGAAAAACGTCATCACAGCTATCGATATGCCATATCTTAAACCCCGTTGTCAGTACTCACTGTCACACCCCGAGCACGTGTCCTCTGTCCGTGTTTTCTTTTTTTTTCGCGCTGCCCTGTCTCGACCAACTAGTCGAAGCGAAAGTTTTCTTGTTTTATTTTGCGTGTTTCATAATAACTAGGTTTGCACTGGCAATTGCTTTTCCAGTGTGATCAGACGCAGCATTGCATCATATTTAATGTCCCCAATTTCAGTACATATAAATACATATGCCACGTACATCGACCTTGTCATCTTTCTCGTCGGCTTTGGGTTGCGCGTCTTTTTCTTTTTGACCATAATTTACTTGCCATCACAAGCGTTGGTAAACACGCGGGCGCACTTAGAAGCGCTGCGTGGGCGCTTCCGTCCAATCACCGCTTTCCTGTATTTTTGTTTCTTTCACGCGATAAGTCGGAAAGGTTACCATGAACCCACAGCGGAAACAGAAGAGACAAATAAGAAGCCCTGCTTTGGCATCGCTCCTGTTAGACAGGATGTACGCGACCCCAGCTGAGTGAAATCGAAGAGTTTACGGAAAATCAGAAAATGTAAGCATTGCAAGGATTTTTTTTTAAAGCTGCACACCACCACCTCCGAAAATTACCCCCTGAATAAGGAGCCGAATGGGCTCCGAAACGTCGGGCTAATAAATTCCCGTACTTGGTTGGAGTCTCTCTCAAATCCTAAACACTTTCTATCAGCATTCGTGTTAGTTCCTTCTCAGAAATTTGTTCCGGAATATATTTCTATAGGGCTTCGCACTAATTTAGCCTGCTATTCAGGTGCCAAGAAAATGAGTCCCAGGGTCGATTTATTTATAGCCAATTTATAATTTATATATTGTATTTATATATTTATAGTATTTTTCTCTACTTGCATATTTTGTTCCGCTCTTAGAACAACTTTCCCGCCAGAAGCTTCTGTTGCATATGTAATTGCATAAGAAATAGGTCATTTCAGCAGCGGCGGCAGCACCCTGCAATACCGCTAACTTCTGCACTGTCTTCACGGTGTCGCAGGTCAGTAATTAAGTCCAACATTTTTTGCATAGTGCTGTCGCTGCTTCCGCGGCCGAAAACCTTTTGCTTCTTACAATGTCAACATTGTGTTCAACATGTCATCTGTCTATATTTCACGACTGTGCTGTAGGGTGTAGCGAATGTCGTCGCGTGTATCATTTAGGAAAGTGTGCAGGAATCAGAGAGAGAGAGAGAGAGAGAGAGAGAGAAAAAAACGCTTAACCTTGCACTCGGCCGCGCAACGCTTGAAACAGCTACAGCTGGGCGATCGTAGCCCAGCATTTTCTGGAAGTGCGCTCGAACTCTTCATGTTATTACTCATGAGGATGATAATTTCTTTTCGCGCGTCTCGGACTTACGGCCGTCACTACGCGTTGCATAGCGCAGCTTGCAACACCGACACCGCGTTCGGATGCCGACATCGCGTTCCAGGAGACCCGCTCCGTGAATGCGTCTCTCTCTCGCTCTCATAGCGCGCAAACCCTCTTCTTCACCTCCCAGAGCACGATCGTACGAACGCGCCAGCTGTGGACGAAGACGACGACGCTCGAACGCAATCATATGGTTTGCATGCGTGGCTGTATGGCCTAGTGGTTACGACGCTCGCCTAGGGACCGGGGGGTACGCGGGTTCGAATCCCGCCTCGGCAAGAAAGTTTATTTTCTTTCTTGGTAGTTTCTTGCTACGCACCACAAACTACGGCTGGCTTAAACAGCTTCGCTGTTAAAAATCTTTCGGACGAAAAAAATGCTACACAGAAGGAAACTTCGCGGTGTCCGCCCTGCCGTAGTCCGGGAGCTTCAGTCGAAAGTAACAACCAAGATGATCCAGATATGAAAGCAATTCTTCTTTCCATTAATAACAAGCTTGAAAGCATTCCGATTTTGACAGAAAAGGTTCAAAAGAATGGAGCACAGTCTACAGTTCATGTCAAACAAATTTGACGATGTTGAAAAAACCAATTAATTGCCAGGACAATGACATCAAAGAGCTAAGAAAGAAGGTAGCAGAACTAGAGGATACTCGCGCAACCGCGCAAAGTGATCTTGAGCGACAGACAAGTTAGCTAGAATACAGAAGCAGAAGGCTGAACTTGGAAACTCACGGGGTCCGTGTAGTGCCGTATCAAAACCTGATTGCATCCCTAAACACAGGCGCTGACAAACTTGCTGTTCCCCATGCTGTTGCTGTTCCCCAACTCAGTTCCCCATGTGGTCGAATCGGACGTGGTATTGTTCATAGGCTACCAGAGACAATGCCAGGAATAATTGTTCGCCTTGTTCAGCAACAAACAAGAGATGCGTGGTTAACAAACAAAAGTAACTTGAAACAGTCCGACCCGATTGTTTTCATTCAAGAGAATCTGACGCGGCACTGCCGGGAGCTGCTCCGGGAACCAAAGAAAATGACTAAGGATAAAGGCTACGAATGCGTCTGGTGCAGCCACGGTAAAGTTCTGGTCCGGAAGACAAAAGGAGCACTTGCTGTTCACATTAGGAGCTATGCTGACCTTAACCGACTGTAGACAATTTAATCACCGTTATGTTACTTTGCGAAAATAACTTAGATGACCAATCGCCGTTATTATCTGCTAAATGACCTGAACGGTATCGTATGTCAGCTACCTCCCAATTCGTGTAGATGTGTGCACCTAAATGCGAGGTCGATTAGAAATAAGGTGTCGTGCCTAGAAGAGTTTTTCACTGAATTTTCATTCCAATACTCCGCCATAATGCTGACTGAAACTTGGAGCACTAAAGGATGCGACGTCTTTAGGATGTCCAATTACGGGACATTTTCTTTAAATCGCATGCACGACCGTGGTGGGGGCGTTGCTTTGTTGGTTTGCGAAAACGTTGAATGCCAGCTGTTCGATTACTTTACCCAGACAACCCCTGATTATGAAATGCTTTGTGTACGTGCAAACAATTACGTGTTTTCAGTTTGTTATCGACCACCAAATGGCGATATTGCAACGTTTCTTGGTGTTTATGTTCAATTCCTGTCATTTATGGCAGAGAATAAATATACATTAATTGCTGGGGGAGACTTCAATATTGACGTTAGTTCTACAAGCTCTGTTAGCCGTGACTTTAATGCTATCATATACTGTCTAATGGTTTCATAAACACAATTAACGTACCAACAAGAGTGGCAGTTGAATACGAGTCAGTCCTAGATCTTTTTATTACAAATTTGCGGAGCTATTGACACAAGGTACAGCAAAGCCTCGAATAATTAAGTTTCAGTTAATTACAGATGTGGCGCTCAGTGCATTCGGTAATAGTCTATTGTAGGCCGATTGGAATGATATAAGAAAATCTGTAGACCCAAACAATGCTTACGATAATCTTCTTGCAATTTTCAAGCGATTATATCATTTGAATTTTCCGCTAAAAGATTAAATTGTAAAACACAAAAACCATGGATAACGCCTGAGATGCGTCATCAAATGAAAAAAGAGATAACTTTACCAAAAATTCCTACATACTCGTTTACCGGAAGACTGGCTGGCCAGTGTCATCGCAACAAACTTACTAAACGCTTGCGATCTATTTGAATTGACTATCAATCCACATATCTTGAAGTTCCTGGCAATCGTTCTGACGTATTCTGTGGTTTAGATTAAACACACTCCTTCATCGCTACCACTTTACCGCCCCTGTTTGAAAACTGGAAGTAAAGGGTAAATATATGGATAGATCAGAATTGGCTGACGCATTTAATAATTTTTTCACTGATATGATAACGACCGGAACTCCGGCTGATGCGTGCGAATACGTAATTGTTCACAACGCTCAATCATTGTACTTGCGTCCTGTCCCGCCCACGAAGTCTTAACAATAAAAAGTGTAAAAAATAGCGCCAGTTGTGATATTGACGGAATTAAAATACGTCCTGTCAAAGGCGTGTCTGATGTTATCGCTCCGATTTTAGCAGATATTTTAACATTTGTTTAACAAACTCTGTCTTTCCTTTACATATGCAAATAGCAAAAGTGACCGTGCTTTATAAAAAAGGTGACCGAAATAACTTTGGCATTTATAAACCAGTGTCTATCTTGCCTGTGTTCTCAAAGGCCTTCGAAAACATTCTGCAGACTCGGTTTTGAAGTTCCATTGATAAATATAATTTATTTACACCTAATCAGTTTGGTTTTCGGAAAAATAAATCAGTTGAACTGGCGCTGCTGGAGCAAAAGAGTATATTCTTAGACAATTTGAAGATAAGGCGCTCGTTCTTGGTATTTTTATTGATTTTTAAAAGGCCTTTGATTTAGTAAACCATAAAATATTGTTAAAGAAATTGCATTACTATAGTATTCGTGGACAAGCCTTAACGCTTATTGACTCTTATTTATAAAACAGGCAGGAGGTCGTTCAGATAAGCGACTCTGTTTCCGGAGTGAAACCTTTACCGTGTGGAGTGCCACAGGGCAGTATTTAGGCACATTATTATTTAACATCTATCTTAATGACCTTGTAAATATTAATTGCGAGGCCAAATACATAATATATGCTGATGATATCAGCTTAGTTTTTTCAGGACATGGTATTCACGAGCTTATAAGAACTCGTAATCACACAATGAAAACGCTAGAGAGATGGTCAGCAGCAAATGCTATGCGTATTAACGAAAATAAAACAAAAGCCGTTATATTCCGACCAAAGAATAAAATTATTCCACCTCATCAAGACATAGTACTGAGTACTCACACTATTGAAATAGTTGACCATTTTAATTTTCTGGGCATATTTTTTTCCGCGAATATGTCCCGCAAAAATTAACTCAGGTGACAGGTGTCATTGGTCGGCTTCGATACTTACTTCCAAAAGGAATCAAGCTGACTTGATTGATGGATGTATTCCATCCCGCCTATCCCCTTTCTTTTACACACACACGCACACACACACACACACTGACTATGGGGAGTCCGAACGCAAGGAGTCATAACTACATGAAATAGCAGCCAAATGACCCGTAACTCAAGACAGCAGGAGGAGAGAAAGAGAGAAGGCAGGGATGCTACCCAGAAATGTGTCTGGTCTTCTACTTTACTCTGGGGGACGGGAAAGAGGGAATATAAAGATGAGATAAAGAGACGGTGGGTGGGAGGCAGGGGTATAATACAATGCGGCCCAAACGCCCAAACCCTGTAGACAACCCCCCGCGCGCGCAGGGGGAGAGTTGGTGGCTGGCGTTAATCTCCCTCACCCATCCTCCGAGACCGTGACAACTTTGCCCAATCTCAGAGGCCGTGGTGATTTATTTTTCTGAGGCAACCGCCAGGGGAAGGGCTGGCGCTAGCGCTGCCTCGTGACGTCACCAACGAGGAGGAAGTCTCCGCTGCCTGTTTCCAACCCATGGTGGCGCTGCAGACGGGCTCGGGACAGGATAATCAGACGGGTACACGGGTACCAAGACGGGTACCAAGTACAGGATAATCGAAACTGTAAATAGACAACCAGGGGTCATCAGAAAGAAAGTGAGAGAAATAGAGACCGTGAATTGGATGCAAAGAATGGAAACGAAAAGGACAATGGAGATTTACAAGAATGAGAAGAAAGAAATTAGAAGGGAAAATCTGTACGATAACACAAAGGGCAGTGCCTTGCTATTTGAGGCTCGAGCCGGTTGCCTAAGGACGAAAACATATCGGAACAAATATTCGGAATTAGATGAGACATGTGTATGCTGCAGTAAAGATCCAGAGACCACTCAGCACATCCTAATGGAATGCGACGGGATCCACCCAGCGAGAACCGTAGGTAACGTGCAACTCCCAGAAGCGCTTGGGTTTAAAGTGGAAGGAAACATAAACAGATCAGCCGTAGAGATCAGCAAGAGACGATTAGAGTACTGGTGGAAAAAAAGTAGGGAAAAGATGGATGCGACCTGATCTCTTAAAATCATAGGCAGCGGTACAAGGTAAATTTTTGAAAAAGAAAAATAATGATAGGTATACAAAAATGCAAGATAAAGAACATGTATAGTATACCTGATTAAACCAAGCAGGCTAGGTGACTATTTGTCGCCGCCCCGTTTCAAAGGGGATGCCAATAAATCATCATCATCATCATCATCATCGGACCGTCAGCTTTCTACATCCAGCCGACCAGTCTACATCCAGCTGAGTGACGAGGCGGACACCTGGAGCAGCGTTCGAAAGGCATCGTACCATCGGCCATGACTCGCAAAAAGTGTAGAGAGCTACCGTACGGGCGAGTAGGTGCAAAGCCTTATCTTAAGGCAGATCCGGAGAGGTGCCTTTATCTGTTTGTTGACCCAGAGGGATGTCCGTACTTCAAGCCAGATTACGAGCGGGCCCTGGAAGAACGCGGGCTTCTCGACTACGTCGACTCTGTCGGACCGAATCAAGCCCACGGCGCGCGGCTGTTGAGGCTGAAGACGGCCGAGGCCAAGCAATACGTGGCGAACCTTCGGGCACTGCTTGTCAAAGGACTGTACTGCGCTATCGTTGATCCCTGCCTGCCCGTGGCGTGCGTGAAAGTGCACGGTGTGCCGTTCCACGTGTCGAAAAAAACTGTGCGAAAAATATTTCTACCTTTTGGTGCGGTTCCAGAAGTGATTCGCGAGATGTGTCCCGTGAAAGAGCTCGAAGATGTCGAATCCACAACCTGTCACGTCAGCATTTACCTGGAGGATGAGAAGAAACACTTGCCACTCCGGCGGTACATCGGCGACACGGAGGTTCATATGTTTGTCCCAGGGAGAAAGCCAATATGCCTAAAGTGCGGCGGGCCACAGCATTCACGACGTGAGGTCTGCCCGGTGATGCCATTATTCAGAAGCAGCGAACGACGACCGACTGACAACGTTACCTCGGAGATCGACGAAGCAGTGTTGGCAAATTTCCTCCGACTCGGAATTTCTCACGGTGGAAGTGGAGCAACGCCTTCGCAGCCTTCAACATCGAGTTGGCATTGATGACGCTGGAGCAACGCGTACGACGTCGTCGCTTTCGCTGTCAAAGTAAACGTCGGTTCGCGATGTGGTGCGATGGTGGTCGTGCCGTTTGTGCCAAGTTGCTACACCAAATCATTGTCCATACCGAAATGTGGCCTGCACTTTACTGAAGGGTGACCGTCTTGAACATTCCTTGTAGAATACTCGAAGTGGGCGCCGGGGAACTTGGCAGCAGACGAAGCAGTGTCTGCTGCCACACAATCAGTTCACGAAATGAGTTTGTCGTGGTTATGTGTGGATTTTGTGGTCGACAGCGAGCCACGGACAGATAGGATGGTGAGGTCTCTCATTGATTAGTTTGATGTTCGCGTCAGAGACACATGCTGGGAGGGAGAGGTGGTACTTGCTTACGGTATGTACTAGTAGTCTTGATCAGTGCTTTGTTAGCTTTATTTTTCTGGGGCGGGGGGGGGGGGGGGGTCGTGGCCTTGAATTGGGGCTCAGGTGTGCGTGCGTGCCAACAATGGTGAGCAATTTAAATTGTAATTGACTTGCGATGTTTACTGGTGATTTTATCACCGGAAAGGGTTGCGTCCCGTGCGTCTAGATGTGCGGCAAATTGTTGAGCATGTTCTCTTTCTTCAAAAGGTCTGGTCCTTATCTGTGCACTTTCATTCAAGTCGTATTAACTGAAGGGAGGTTGGAATTTGATGCCGTCTCGAGAAGTGCAATAAGGTTTGTGTGTTATATTAAGTGTTTTGTTCTTGAAGTGTATAACAGACAAGGCAGCGCGAAAAAACGCGGGCGATGGGATACGTAAACAGAACGGGCGCAGTTTACTTTCGCAACTGGATCTGAGAAATGCAGGACAGGCGCGATATAAATATACGTATGTCTGTCATGTTGAACTCAAAATGGCGGCACCCATGAAGCGACATCTGACCACGCCTAGGGATATCTTTAAACGTTAATAACTTATTTAATCTGCGAGATTCAAGGAAAATGACTATCAGACAAGATAGTCTGACGTTCGGAAAATAAAGTGACTAAATTTGACCGCTGAATGAGGCTTAGTGCTGAAGATTCATTTAGATTTCGATTTTTACTGTACACAAATCCCCACTGTGATTCTGCCTTATGGCCGCTTTCAATCGCAAAAATATTAATACCTACTGCATTGGGCCTGAAAATATGGGTATCGTTCGAATGTACGTTGTCTGAGGAATACGGTGATACTATACTTATGTGCTAATAACGTTTATAATGGCAGATGATAACAGATTTTGAGCGGGGTTATTCACTCAATGAAAATGGCCTCCTTTGTTTACATTCGTGGGGTTGCTTTTTCTTCCATCGTACCGATTATTCGATGCTCCTTACTGCGAACTATTGATTGCTGTAGTTCTTGGGATTCTACTTTGACAGTTATTACCGATGTGAGCCGATTTTGTATGCGCTTCTTGTCTGTTTATGTGGGAATGAGGTGCAATATAAATCGATAATAACTTTCGATCTAGGTGGGCTATCGAGATGATTTTTGTTGTGCCGTGATCGCTATGTTCTTATAGACGGTTTTAGTGTTTACAAATAAACCTCGCTTGCCGCTGATTGGTTGCATGCGCGACGTGAGGCCGGCGTGTCGATGTTTGCACTGCTTGGTGGAATCGGTGATGAGCTGATTCTACATCGTGAATATTGTCGAGATGACGAGCGACTACTTTAAGGCGCTTAGCACCGAAGCAATAGAGCGGTATCGCCAAAAGCTGGTGTTTAGAGGCGGAGAGCTGCCCGATCCGCTGGACGATGATGTCGTGCGATTTTCGTTTTCCTCGGGCTCCAAACACCTTCCCTCAGTTACAACACCGGCGCAACAAGCGGAGCATATTAGTGAGGACATGCAATGAGCGCAGACTGTTGTCTTCAAGGCACGTAATGGGACTGCCGAAAACTTGAAAAAAAAAATTAATGGCATTTACTTTTTTCTGGGGTTTTACGTGCCAAACCCAGTTATGATTATGAGGCTCGCGGTAGTGGAGGGTTCCGGATTAATTTTGACCACCTGGGGTTTTTTTATGTGCACTACAACACAACCAAACGGGCGTTTTTGCATTTCGCAATGGCACATTTATTGCTGCAAGATGGAGGATGAAGTGGTAAGCTGTGCATGTGTACATGCACATATTTTCTGCGTCATATGCCTTGTTTCTGCTTTTGAATATGCATTCACAAATAACTGTACATTCTCAAAAGTCATTTAGTGCAAGACACCAAGGTTAGTAACGTGCCTTGGATGAAGTGAGCACAGCAAATCTGGGAGCTGCCAGTTGTCCCGGCGCAACGCTGCTATTCAGGCGTTTCTCCTGTCAGCCTCGATAGGGAACCTAAACGTTCGCACTTTCGAAAAGGGTTGGTTCCTGAGCGAAGGCTGCACCCTGGCACGGCACAACACAAACCCATCCTTGACCGTTTCACAGGTGATATGTACGATGCGGAATGCATTTTCAAGCCAACAACAACAGCCAGCATATACACCGTTGAGGAGTGAACGTAATGAAAACAGTCGATGCTCCAGAGAGCTACTCGCCGTCACGCAACACACTGAATGCCACAAGTGGCACTTGTATCGATATACCCGAAAAATAACACAGAATATGCACAGGACGAGCGCGCGAGCGAACAAATATCAGCAAAAACGAGCCAAAGGAACCGCTACCGCAAGTTTCCTAAGGGCGTCGGATGCCGGTGCACAGCGTTGCCAGAGAGCGGTGGGCGCTGGTTGAAACCGTCTTGTGCAAAAACTCAAGAGTTCACATAAATGAAGAAGCCATTTTAAGCGACTAACTTGAGAATAACGCACGAGGACGCAAGATCGAATCCTGGCCGCATTTCGATGGAGGCGATATGCAAAAAAAAAAAAAAAAAAAAAAAAAAAAAAAAAAAAAAAAAAAAACGCCCGTGTGGTTGCGTTGTAGTGCCCGTTAAAGAACCCCAGGTGGTCAAAATTAACCCGGAGCCCTCCACTACGGCGTGCCTCATAATTCAGAATTGGTTTTGGTGCGTAAAAGCCCAAAAATACGACGCGTTGCTGTTTGGATTGGATTTATTGGCCTCACCCTTTGTAACGAGTGGGCATCGCCGTTAAAAAGTAGCGATGCCCTGGCCTTAGTATAGGTAACAAATATAAGCTACATGCACACATACGCAGAGTCACAAATGCATTCACACACACTATCAATATCAAGCACACGCCAAGTTTGGCCGTTAATGTGCGCGCACTATGGCCCACCACTCCCTAAGCCGACTCTTGGTTGTGGCCACTTGGTTGACTTGGTCACCGCGAGATGGAACGCGGGGGGAGAAGCCGAGCAAGGAGAGTATTCAGTTATTTGTACATGAGGAATGTTGACTCAAAATGGAGGAAGGGGACCAGAAACCTTTCCCGTGTGGAGTGCCACAGGGCAGTATTCTAGGCACACTATTATTTAACATCTATCTTAATGACCTTGTAAATATTAATTGCGAGGCCAAATACATAATATATGGTGATGATATCAGCTCAGTTTTTTCAGGAGATGGTATTCACGAGCTTATAAGAACTTGTAATCACACAATGAAAACGCTAGAGAGATGGTCAGCAAGAAATGCTATGCGTAATAACGAAAATAAAACAAAAGCTGTTATATTCCGCCCAAACAATAAAATTATTCCACATCATCAAGACATAGTACTGAGTACTCACACTATTAAATAGTTGACCACTTTAGATTTCTGGGTATATTTTTTTCCCGCAAATATGAGCTGGGATTGCCACGTAAGACATGTACTGCAAAAATTAGCTCAAGTGACAGGTGTCATTGGTCGGCTTCGATACTTACTTCCAAAAGGAATCAAGCTAACTTGATTCTTGGATGTATTCCATCCCGCCTATCAATTTTCTTTTACACACACACACACACACACACACACACACACACACACACACACACACACACACACACACACACACACACACACACACACACACACACACACACACACACACACACACACACACACACACACACACACACACACACACACTGGCTATGGGGAGTCCGAACGCAAGGAGTCATAACTACATGAAATAGCAGCCAAATGACCTGTCACTTAAGACAGGAGGAGGAGAGAAAGAGAGAAGGCAGGGATGCTACCCAGAAATGTGTCTGGTCTTCTACTTTACTCTGGGGTACGGGAAAGAGGGAATATAAAGATGAGATAAAGAGATGGTGGGCGGGAGGCAGGGGTATAATACAATGCGGCCCAAACGCCCAAACCCTGTAGACAACCTCGCGCGCGCGCAGGGGGTGAGTTGGTGGCTGGCGTTAATCTCCCTCACCCATCCTCCGAGACCGTGACAACTTTGCCCAATCTCAGAGGCCGTGGTGATTTATTTTTCTGAGGCAACCGCCAGGGGAAGGGCTGGCGCTAGCGCTGCCTCGTGACGTCACCAACGAGGAGGAAGTCTCCGCTGCCTGTTTCCAACCCATGGTGGCGCTGCAGACGGGCTCGCGACCGTCAGCTTTCTACATCCAGCCGACCATTCTACATCCAGCTGAGTGACGAGGTGGACGCCTGGAGCAGCGCTCGAAAGGCATCGTACCATCGGCCATGACTCGCAAAAAGTGTAGAGAGCTACCGTACGGGCGAGTAGGTGCAAAGCCTTATCTTAAGGCAGATCCGGAGAGGTGCCTTTATCTGTTTGTTGACCCAGAGGGATGTCCGTACTTCAAGCCAGATTACGAGCGGGCCCTGGAAGAACGCGGGCTTCTCGACTACGTCGACTCTGTCGGACCGAATCAAGCCCACGGCGCGCGGCTGTTGAGGCTGAAGACGGCCGAGGCCAAGCAATACGTGGCGAACCTTCGGGCACTGCTTGTCAAAGGACTGTACTGCGCTATCGTTGATCCCTGCCTGCCCGTGGCGTGCGTGAAAGTGCACGGTGTGCCGTTTCACGTGTCGAAAAAAACTGTGCGAAAAATATTTCTACCTTTTGGTGCGGTTCCAGAAGTGATTCGCGAGATGTGTCCCGTGAAAGAGCTCGAAGATGTCGAATCCACAACCTGTCACGTCAGCATTTACCTGGAGGATGAGAAGAAACACTTGCCACTCCGGCGGTACATCGGCGACACGGAGGTTCATATGTTTGTCCCAGGGAGAAAGCCAATATGCCTAAAGTGCGGCGGGCCACAGCATTCACGACGTGAGGTCTGCCCGGTGATGCCATTATTCAGAAGCAGCGAACGACGACCGACTGACAACGTTACCTCGGAGATCGACGAAGCAGTGTTGGCAAATTTCCTCCGACTCGGAATTTCTCACGGTGGAAGTGGAGCAACGCCTTCGCAGCCTTCAACATCGAGTTGGCATTGACGACGCTGGAGCAACGCGTACGACGTCGTCGCTTTCGCTGTCAAAGTAAACGTCGGTTCGCGATGTGGTGCGATGGTGGTCGTGCCGTTTGTGCCAAGTTGCTACACCAAATCATTGTCCATACCGAGATGTGGCCTGCACCTTACTGAAGGGTGACCGTCTTGAACATTCCTTGTAGAATACTCGAAGTGGACGCCGGGGAACTTGGCAGCAGACGAAGCAGTGTCTGCTGCCACACAATCAGTTCACGAAATGAGTTTGTCGTGGTTATGTGTGGATTTTGTGGTCGACAGCGAGCCACGGACAGATAAGATGGTGAGGTCTCTCATTGATTAGTTCGATGTTCGCGTCAGAGACACATGCTGGGAGGGAGAGGTGGTACTTGCTTACGGTATGTACTAGTAGTCTTGATCAGTGCTTTGTTAGCTTTATTTTTCTGGGGCGGGGTGGTTCGTGGCCTTGAATTGGGGCTCATGTGTGCGTGCGTGCCAACAATGGTCAGCAATTTAAATTGTAATTGACTTGCGATGTTTACTGGTGATTTTATCACCGGAAAGGGTTGCGTCCCGTGCGTCTAGATGTGCGGCAAATTGTTGAGCATGTTCTCTTTCTTCAAAAGGTCTGGTCCTTATCTGTGCACTTTCATTCAAGTCGTATTAACTGAAGGGAGGTTGGAATTTGATGCCGTCTCGAGAAGTGCAATAAGGTTTGTGTGTTATATTAAGTGTTTTGTTCTTGAAGTGTATAACAGACAGGGCAGCGCGAAAAAACGCGGGCGATGGGATACGTAAACAGAACGGGCGCAGTTTTCTTTCCCAACTAGATCTGAGAAATGCAGGACAGGCGCGATATAAATATACGTATGTCTGTCATGTTGAACTCAAAATGGCGGCACCCATGAAGCGACATCTGACCACGCCTAGGGATAACTTTAAACGTTAATAACTTATTTAATCTGCGAGATTCAAGGAAAATGACTATAAGACAAGATAGTCTGACGTTCGGAAAATAAAGTGACTAAATTTGACCGCTGAATGAGGCTTAGTGCTGAAGATTAATTTAGATTTCGATTTTTACTGTAAACAAATCCCCAATGTGATTCTGCCTTATGGCCGCTTTCAATCGCAAAAATATTAATACCTACTGCATTTGGCCTGAAAATATGGGTATCGTTCGAATGTACGTTGTCTGAGGAATACGGTGATACTATACTTATATGCTAATAACGTTTATAATGGCAGATGATAACAGATTTTGAGCGGGGTTATTCACTCAATGAGAATGGCCTCCTTTGTTTACATTCGTGGGGTTGCTTTTTCTTCGATCGTACCGATTATTCGATGCTCCTTACTGCAAACTATTGATTGCTGTAGTTCCTGGGATTCTACTTTGATAGTTATTACCGATGTGAGCGGATTTTGTATGCGCTTCTTGTCTGTTTATATGGGAATGAGGTGCAAAATAAATCGATAATAACTTTCGATCTAGGTGGGCTATCGAGATGATTTTTGTTGTGCCGTGATCGCTATGTTCTTATAGACGGTTTTAGTGTTTACAAATAAACCTCGCTTGCCGCTGATTGGTTGCATGCGCGACGTGAGGGCAGCGTGTCGATGTTTGCACTGCTTGGTGGAATCTGTGATGAGCTGATTCTACATCGTGAATATTGTCGAGATGACGAGCGACTACTTTAAGGCGCTCAGCACCGAAGCAATAGATCGGTATCGCCAAAAGCTGATGTTTAGAGGCGGAAAGCTGCCCGATCCGCTGGACGATGATGTCGTGCGATTTTCGTTTTCCTCGGGCTCCAAACACCTTCCCTCAGTTACAACCCTGGAGCAACAAGCGGAGCATATTAGTGAGGACATGCAATAAACGCAGACTGTTGTCTTCAAGGCACGTAATGGGACTGCCGAAAACTTGAAAAAAAATTTTTTTTCTTTTTTCTGGGGTTTTATGTGCCAAACCTAGTTATGATTATGAGGTTCGTCGTAGTGGAGGGTTCCGGATTAATTTTAACCACCTGGGGTTCTTTAACGTGCACTACAACACAACCACACGGGCGTTTTTGCATTTCGCAATGGCACATTTATTGCTGCAAGATGGAGGATGAAGTGGTAAGCTGTGCATGTGTACATGCACATATTTTCTGCGTCATATGCCTTGTTTCTGCTTTTCAATATGCATTCACAAATAACTGTACATTCTCAAAAGTCATTTAGTGCAAGACACCAAGGTCGACTGAAATGGGACTAACTTAAATGCTCACGAATTTACCACACTTCTAACAAAATGAAACCTGTAGTGTTGGGCACGAGATTGCAATCCATAATTGGCCTCCGTTAATTCGTAAATGCTTTTAGAATGTGGCCGAACCTTCCTATGTGCATGCACGGAAATCGCTAGCTTTTCTACGATTCTGCTCCGCAATACCGATACGAATGCTCACATGCCGCCGCGGTGGCTCGGCGGTTACGGTGCCCGGTTGCTGACCCGAAAGACACCGTTTGGGCCCCGACCGTCGCATTTCGATCTAGGCGAAATGGTAGAGGTCCGCGTACTGTGCAATGTCAGTGCACGTTAAAGAACCACAGGTGGTTGAAATTATCCGGAGCCCTCCACTGCGGCGTCCGTCATAGCCCGAGTTGCTTTGGGACGTTAAACATGATAAACCAATGCGCACATGTACCTAGGGTAGTAAAGCTGCAGAAGTGCACTTGTGCCCCAGATACGAAAAACATCAAAATAAAACGGCGGCAGCATGGGACCCGCTAAACAATAATTTAAACTCGATGTACGTAGCATGGCGTTCCACGCCGAGGCAAGAAACTGGACGAGCGGGCAAGCTCGGGGCGAGAGTCGAGCTGCTCTTGCTTGAGCTACACGATGTACGGCCAGAACAATCGCGCAGTTGCACTTTTATTATTCTGCATTATAGCAGTCCGGCTATTCCACGTAGTAACGTGCCTTGGATGAAGTGAGCAGAGCAAATCTGGGAGCTGCCAGTTGTCCCGGCGCACCGCTGCTATTCAGGCGTTTCTCCTGTCAGCCTCGATAGGGAACCTAAACGTTCGCACTTTCGAAAGGAGGTTGGTTCTTGAGTGAAGGCCGCACCCTGGCACGGCACAACACGAACCCATCCTTGAACGTTTTACAGGTGATATGTACGATGCGGAATGCATTTTCAAGCCAACAACAACAGCCAGCATATACACCGTTGAGGAGTGAACGTAATGAAAACAGTCGATGCTCCAGAGAGCTACTCGCCGTCACGCAACACACTGAATGCCACAAGTCGCACTTGTATCAATATACCCGAAAAATAACACAGAATATGCACAGGACGAGCGCGCGAGCGAACAAATACCAGCAAAAACGAGCCAAAGGAACCGCTACCGCAAGTTTCCTAAGGGCGTCGGATGCCGGCGCACAGCGTTGCCAGAGAGCGGTGGGCGCTGGATGAAACCGTCTTGTCCAAAAACTCAGAGTTCACATAAATGAAGAAACAAAAATTGAGCCATTGTAAGCGACTAACTTGACAATAACGCACGAGGCCGCAAGATCGAATCCTGGCCGCGGCGGCCGCATTTCGATGGAAGGCGAAATGCAAAAAAAAAAAAAAAAGAGAGAAAAAAAAAAAAAAAAACGCCCGTGTGCTTGCGTTGTAGTGCCCGTTAAAGAACCCCAGGTGGTCAAATTAACCCGGAGCCCTCCACTACGGCGTGCCTCATAATTCAGAATTGGTTTTGGTGCGTAAAAGCCCAGAAATACGACGCGTTGCTGTTTGGATTGGATTTGGATTGGATTTATTGGCCTCACCCTTTGTAACGAGTGGGCATCGCCGTGAAAAAGTAGCGATGCCCTTGCCTTAGTATAGGTAACAAATATAAGCTGCATGCACACATACGCAGAGTCACAAATGCATTCACACACACTATCAATATCAGCATGCGTGAAAAAGTAGCGATGCCTTGCCTTAGTATAGGTAACAAATATAAGCTGCATGCACACATACGCAGAGTCACAAATGCATTCACACACACTATCAATATCGAGCACACGCCAAGTTTGGCCGTTAATGTGCGCGCACTATGGCCCACCACTCCCTAAGCTGACTCTTGGTTGTGGCCACTTGGTTGACTTGGTCACCGCTGCCAGATGGAACGCGGGGGGAGAAGCCGAGCGCTAGCGGTAGCGCGGTGCCATCTATGGGCGCTGGTGTGAGGCTCGCGCAGTGCAGGACCAAATGTTCAATTGTCTCTTGGTCCGCATTGCACACTCTGCACATGACGCTTCCCACGTTCTCATCAAAGCGCCGGCGGTAAACCCGAGTTCTGAGAGCTCCGGCCCGTGCCTCGAAGAGGAGGCTGCTGGCTACACTGTTGTCGTAGAGGGGTTCCACACGGATCTCTCGCTTGTGTTCCCTATAGAGTTTCAGTGTGGACTTCCCCTCCATGTCTCGCCGCCAAGTGTCCGCCTCCGTCTGTCGCACCAGGGTCTCGACTGCTTTGGCCCACTTTCGTTCGGTCTCCTCCTGCACAGGGCTCGCGAAGAAGCCGTATTTTTTTGGAGAGGTGCTGCAGCCTTTTTGTCCTACCTGGTGCGGATGCTATTGCGGTGTATGTAATCGAACATACGCCGTGCCCAGCGGTGTGGCTGCATCAGGCGCAACCTGCCCTCGTACGCCAGCTTGCTGCCTGCCTCGCGTGCTTCAAAACGGGACCAACCGAGGTCACCCCGGATTGCCTCGTTTGCCACGTTGCCATGGCAGCCCGGAGCCAGTCTCCCTACAGCGCGCTGGCTGCGTTCCAGCCATTCTCGGGTTTGCGCTGTGGGGCATACAACTGCATTGGCAAACGTCAGTGCAGGCACGTGGACGGTCTTCCACAGCTCTCGCACCATAGTGAAGCGATTGAATCCCCACAGGCACTTCCTCCGGAGTATTTGGCTGGCCCGCTGGGATGCTCCTCTCAGGTGCTTTTCCTGGTTCGCCGTGTAATCTTGTTGCGCGCTGAAATTCACACCCAGGGATCTGTACTCAGCCGCCTGGGGCAGTAGCCCTCCGCATGGTAGTGTCAGCGAGCCTGGTGTCTCTGGGCCAGAGAAGGCGATCACTGCCGATTTCTTTGCATTGAACTGTAGCCCCAGTGGTGCCATGGCTTCGGCACAGTTGGTGATGAGGGTCTGCAAATCGCCAGTGCTCCCCGACAGCAGCACTATGTCATCTGCAAATACCAGACCCGGCAACACTTGCTGCTCCCTGAGCCCATCGTCAGTTCTCTCTACCACAAAGCCCACCCTGGAGGCCAATAGCGTGCGCTCTACACACGCAGTATACAGCATATAGAGTAGGGGCGAGAGTGGGCAACCCTGTTTTAACCCCTTGCCCACCACTACCTCTACTCGAGTAGGCGCCGTTCAGGGTAGCTATAACCGTGCTGTCTGCATACAGGCGTCTGATAAGCCCAGTCCATGCGGGCGTCATCCCAAGCGCCTCAAGATGCCTCAGCAATAGCTCGTGCGGGACACTGTCGTATGCCTTCGTCACATCAAGAAAGCAGCTAATCAGCCCACGTTCCTCCTTTCGTTCTGAGTGGCGCTGGCTAACACTCCTAGGGCTAGATCTAGTAAAACATAAATACCCAAGTTAGTGGACGAATTGATGGCCGTCGCCGTAGCACAATTGGCAGTGCAACGCACGCGTAATGCGGAGGTTGCGGGTTCGGCTCCCGCCGGCGACAAGTTATCTTTTCGTCCACTTTCATTTTCCCTTTCTTCATTATTTTCTACATTCCAATTTCAACTACACTTAATTTCCCCGATGCTATCCTTGGCCTCGTTGTCTGTTGGCTTTATGTGGTTATGACTATATATATAACTATATATAAGGCATAAAAACCATAATCAGTTATATTTCTCATAGCACACTTGAATGACATTACACGACTTTGACTTTTAGTGAAGAATTAAATTTTATAAATTCACGTATAATGAGAAAAACATGGCTCATTCTTACCGCTACGATAGGCAATCTTTCCATCAGTGGGGTTATCTCGATACATGTTCTGAGCGGTTCTCTGTCCTTTTAAAACTGTCTGCAAATGGCCACAGAGGGCGCAAAAAGCGACCGCGCGGCGCGGCTAATAAAACAAGCATAGTGCATCGTCAAAAAGGTGCCCGAGTGAGCGCAATATCTCCCGCTAGAGGCGCCGTAGTAAGTACGCAGTTTCAACCTACAAACTTTCTCCCACACTAATCGAAGCGTTTTTATTATGTGACAAAGAGTACAAAATTATAATTCCTAATTATACATTGTACTCTTTAGTACGCACGCTGCTTTTATTTCCATTATAAACGCAAACTAACGTTCAGCATCATCGACCACCCACGTGACCTCTGGCCTGGATTTAAATTTTTATCGGTATATTTGACGTGCGCAGCAGACACGGATTCATTGGTTCGTATACACTTAAGCTGGTTGCTTATTTCGTGCTAAAAACAGTTAATTGCGCTTCGATACCTCGCGTTATCTAACTTAGGATGAAGTGACGTGTTTGCGAGTGCAGATGTAAGACCGAAAGCTAGGTTTCGGTCTGGAGCCATGCGGAACATGTCTGCATCGAAACGGGAGCCGGATTCTGCTGCGAATGAGGACGGCAATACCGGTGAGTCATTTAACATTGCTGCTTGAGTCGTTATGAATCGCTGAATTCATAGGCGGAGACAAATTAACGAACTATATTCTGCATTACATATGGGCAGTCAAGACGCTCCGTTGCTGTTTCTGAAATAAACCTTTAGTTGCGACGCCGTCGTTATACGCACAGTCACGAAAGAGAGAGCGATAGCGGAACGCGCGTCACATTTTTCATCTCGTTGTAGCCGTGGAAAATAGGCGACTGAGTAGTCTTATTAATATTTTTTTTTCCAGTCCGCCGGCAACTTCTTTCGTCGACAAAACCGAATAACCCCTCGGTAAATTGAAGTGAAACTACTGAATTTAATCTATTAAACAGTTGCACGCATGATAATTCACCCACATTTCGTACTTGTTTGCTCGACATGTTCTTGCTGTTCAGTTTGCTTTACCTTAGGACATTTATTTTTGCAGAAATGAAGCGGTGCACCACGTTCGTGCAGAAAAATAATGCATTAGTTCTAATAGGTCGGTGTCTTTCATGCATCTGCTTGTGGAAACAGCGGTGTGGTCTCTTCTAATGTATAAGTGGGTGCAAAAATGTTCTTATTTGTGATCCTAATAATACTTGATTAACCCGCCGTGGTTGCTCAGCGGCTATGGTGTTGGGCTGCTGAGCACGAGGTCGCGGGATCGAATCCCGGTGACGGCGGCCGCATTCGATGGGGGCGAAATGCGAAAACACCCGTGTACTTAGATTTAGGTGCACGTTAAAGAACCCCAGGTGGTGCAAATTTCCGGAGTCCCCCACTACGGCGTGCCTCATAATCAAATCGTGGTTTTGGCACGTAAAACCCCATAGTTTAATTTAATTTTTTAATACTTAATTAAGCTGTTGACACGCATCGTAATTAGGCAGAAATAAATTTTATGGACAGTACCAATATTTAATTAACATGCTGATGAAGCACCCTAGAAGAAACTGTGTACATTTGCATGTGTTCTGCAGTCACAAATCATTACAATGTATATGTCGCACCTTTCTGCATTTCATATTGCAAAATTGTGCTTCTTCAATTTCGGATGCAGTCAAAATTTCTCTTCCAGACATGCAGTAAAGAGGACGGGACCAGTCTAAAGCAACACACTACACATATTAAAGAGAAGCTACTACCTGCTACAACAAGGCCATTGTGTGGACTTTTGATGCTACTGCAAGGTCAATAACACCGGGTTCAGAAATAAATATGCTTGATATATGTGGTATTGGCTTGCTATAGTAGGATACAACTTAAAAAAAAAAGAACAGCAGTTGGCATCCAAGGCACACGGACTGCGCGGGGTTGTGTTACTCCGCCAGCCAATCGCAAAAGCAAACAAAATTGTCGTCATGCGACCTTTTCAAAATGGCCTCGTACCTGATACGACTGTACTTGTCGTATGACTATATCACTGGTCGCGCTTCTCCTACCTTGTGCGTTCCACTATAATAGAAGAGTGAAACCGTATAAAATTACGCGCTCATAATATTATTTTTGTGCTTACCGCCTTATTTAGGTAACAGGCAACGTTTGAAGTACGAACTATTTGCAGCCTCGCGGAGGCTGCAAATAGTGGCTGGTGGTTATGAGGGCGTGGGCGGGGCTTCACCGCAGACTTAAGTTGTATCGGACTATAGTCTTGAAATACGTCATTTCTTTATAGCAGATGCTATGACTGTTTATTCATATTTACGGTTTAGCATAATTGGTTCAAACATAAAAGAAAGCACTACATGATTTTGGCTAATCTCATGTGTTATTGTTGTGCCCCAACAGAGTCTGCTCCAAACACATCTTCATCACAGGAGCATCTACACCAACAGGAAGGGGCTGAAGCCGAATTCGCAAGGCTTTTACACCACAAAGAAAGAAGTGGATCCAGAAGTATTTGGATGAGATATCAAGCCTACAGAGGACACTGTCAAGACTGAAAAGAGCCTCAGACATCATTCCACCAGCACAGCTATTGGCCGAGTCATCCGGGTACCTCAACAAAAGAAACTGTTCGTGTTCAGATGCACCTGCAACCTCTGAACAAGCATGGACGACGCTGGCCAATAGGGTTCCGTCAGTTTGCCCTTCTTTAATCAGCTTCCTGACCTTGTCAAATTCCATTTGTACCAAGTATAAATTTTTTCTATGAATGCAAGCTTTTTAAATGCGAAGCATTTCTTGGCGAACATTTGCCACTTTGACAGTATCTATCTATCTATCTATCTATCTATCTATCTATCTATCTATCTATCTATCTATCTATCTATCTATCTATCTATCTATCTATCTATCTATCTATCTATCTATCTATCTATCTATCTATCTATCTATCTATCTATCTATCTATCTATCTATATATCTATCTATCTATCTATCTATCTATCTATCTATCTATCTATCTATCTATCTATCTATCTATCTATCTATCTAGTTGCTTACATCTTGGTGCTCTCATGGTCGTATCGTTAACTTGATAGGTACCAAAATTGACATAGTATGACAAGAGTGTATGACGAACATAAATGATAGTATATGACATGAATGTCATGACATGCGTGTCATGTAGGTCATGGCAATAACCCAGCGAAAAATATTAACACTCAAAAACCAATGAAATGGGTTCGGACATGAGTACTAAGTGAAGGCAACACTAAAGAATGATGCTAGATGTCATAGTCATGAGCATGACTCAGCAAAAATGACATTGACTCAGCGAGAAAAGATTAACATTAAAAAGCCACTCAAATGGGTTCTGACGTGAGTACTAAGTGAAGGAGACACTAAAGGATAATGGTAGAAGCCATAGTCATGAGCATGACTCGGCAAAAATGACAATGACTCAGCAAAGAAAGATTAACACTCAAAAACCACTGATATGGGTTCGGACGTGGGCACTAAGTGAAGGAAACTCTAAATAATGATGCTAGAAGTCATAGTCATGAGCATTACACATAACACTTGACAAAGATTAAGCGAAAAAAGATTAACACTCAAAAACCACTGGAATGTGTTCGGACGTGGGCACTAAGTAAACTCTAAATAATGATGCTAGAAGTCATAGTCATGAGCATTACACATAAAACTTGACAAAGATTAAGCGAAAAAAGATTAACACTAAAAAACCACTGGAATGTGTTCGGACGTGGGCACTAAGTGAAGGAAACTCTAAATGATGATGGTAGAAGTCATAGTCATGGGCATTACCCATAAAACTTGACAATGACTCAGCGAAAAAAGATTAACACTCAAAAACCAATGGAATGGGTTCGGAAGTGGTACTAAGTGAAGGAAAAGGCTAAAGGTCAATGGTTGAAGTCATAGTCATGAGCATGGCTAAGGATTGCACCTTAAAGTCTCCTAGGCATTGCTAAAGGGACTCCTGAGGGCTCATGACGTGAATGTCATGACATGCGTGTCATGTAGGTCATGAAAAATTCGCCTACGTCTTGGTGCTCTCATGGCCGTTTGGTTAACTTGGTAGGCTCCCCGCACACTGCTTCGCATAACATCGATTCCCGCAGGGCGTGGGATCTGCCGGCTTTTTCATTCCCCATTCTTGTTAGAGATCACTCTTCCTTCTCATCCAAATATGAAGGCCAGCCGATACTTTGCTCGTACTTAATAACCGTCCATGAAAGAAAGCACACAGAAAAGAATGAGTGAGGATCATGGCTTCTGTTGAAACGAGAGCGTTTGAGAGAAAGGTGACTTCGCGCTCTGCTTGCGAGCTCCATGCACCACGTATGACAGCAAAGCATGGCTGAGGTGTTCACAGCAGCATATGCTACCCGCGGACTATGTTATTTCACAAAGCGCGAGGGGCCATTCAGGGCTCCTTTAACAAAACAGCAGGGGTGACGATAGAAGTGGGAGGTCGCTGTTACAAATATCGGTGGAGTGGAAGGTTTCAACGGCTGGCCAATACAAGCGGTGCAGGCTCGTTTAAACCGTCTACCTTACGATTACATACTGCGGAACTCCGCTAAAGGAAGCAACAGCACTGCAGCACTTATAAAAAAAAGTGTGTTGCAATCGGTCATTTAGAAGCGGACTGTTTCTTTCGGAAATGCTTTGGCATATTTGAACGGCTGCGCAAAAGAGGGACGCGACACAGAGAAGGAGAGGGACTACGAAACACAGTATCTCGCGCTGCTGATCAAACGTTCATTGATTTCGGCCAACTAGCCAAAGTGTCGGTCTTGTTATAGCTTTTGCAACAGAGACCTTCGCTGAGAATTTTCTCGACTGCCTTTCGAGAAAATTGATGATCTTGGGCGAGACGCACTGGTTCCGTCGCCACCAACGACGAAAAATGAATGTGTTTTGTACATTTCAAATGCCACCGGATGACGGGGCACGGATCCGGGATGAGAAATGTTGGCGAGGAACCGCCATATGAGGTTAAAACTGTGTCTATACGTGTGTTTAGGAAAACAAAAGACGCTTTCATCTGAGCTAACTGGTGAAGTGGCCTCTCTATTCACATATATGAAGGTGCTGAGGCGAGCATATGTTTGTGCAATCTAATCGGGCAAGTATTTCTTCAGAATCGTAGCATATCGGTTGACAATGAGAACTGACTTTCAAGGTGTTGTGTCACTGGGGTTTTGTTGTGTCTTAGGAGGATACACCATGCCGTGCTATAACACCAGGCCACCTAAATTTTGGCGTGTTCCGGCTTTCTTTCTTTCTTCTTTTGCAGGCGATACAGTGACGTTTATAGCATCGACGACGCGGACGGCGCCTGGTTCGGAAAGCGACTGCGCGTGCAGTCCTGTTTTGGACGTAACTTCCTGCTCGTCTTTTGGCGGGAGCACGAGGACGCGAGCAAGGGTTGCTGCGTGCTGGCGCAGCTCATCGGCGAACCCCGAGAGGCGGACAAGTTCACCTACCAGATTGACGTGACTCGCGACGGCGTCTGCTCGCTCACCTGGAAGGAACGGCCTCGGTCACTCCACGAGAGCATCGAGTCGGCCATCGCCAGCAGGGACTGCCTCGTCTTCGACGCCCGGCAGTTCGCCGAGGGCAGGAAGCTGAACGTCGAATTCACCGTTTCCACCTGCGCAAGCGACGTGATCGCATAAAATCGAATTATTATTGCGTACGCTTTATGCGGAAAGTGTGTGCATGAAAGGATGAGTAACTCTATATAGACAGCAATATATTTTTAAAGCATGGCCTCCGAGACTGGGCAGCCCGATCTTGGAGGCCATGTTTCAGGTTTGGAGGTTAAGGTAAATAGCCTTACGTTCGGAATACTGCAGGAAAATGTCGTTAGGCATTCGTCAGGGCCCAATAAAATTCACAACTAGTGCGTGGATTTTCGTACAATTTGGCACGGATTCGTTCGTATTGTTTCTGACACGTTTCGGTCTCCCAAACGGATTTGAGAGCGGTCGACTGCTTTGCGATTGCCAATTGATATAGTACTTAATTGTGTCGTTTGCAATAAATCCCAACTATTATTTCGTAGATTTGAACGTCTGGTATTTATTTCTTGCAGCGTTGGCCAATCGCCTTCGTGGTATGGCAAAGCCACTTCGGATATACAGGGTGTCCGAACTATCATGCACTAAGATTTAAAAACATACAAATTCCACGCAGCTGGACAGAACCAAAGTAATGCTGTTTTCCATTGTTTGGAGATACTGACATTATTTTTTGCATTCCGCCTAATTACATAATTACTCTTAATTATTCAACTTCTCAAGTATTATATTTAGGTGTAAAGTGTCAATGAGAAAGTTGTAGGGCAACATGAAAAACTCCCGATACAGCTTTCTGTTGCTAAATACGTGCTACATAAAAGTGTTTTTCCGAGCGTGAAAGAAGCCCGCGAATAAACGCAGAATTGCCGTGCGACTGGCCGCTCGAGGCACTTTGCGTGTGTTCGCGGGCTTCTTTCAAGCTCGGAAAAACACTTTTATGTAGCACGTATTGAGCAACAGAAAGCTGTATCGGGAGTTTTTCATGTTGCTCTTTCATGTTGCTCTTTCATTAGGACAGTACTTCTCGAGTTATATAATTAATTACAATTACCTATTTAAATCTCAGTAACAAAAAATTACTGGCGGCTACTACACTGTACTGGAAACAATACGCACTAGGTTTGATTCACGTAACACCATTCCTCTTCTTTTAAATCGTGCTGCATGATAGCTGGGACACCCTGTATAATCTTTGGACTTCGTATGGTTGTGACTAACAAAAATCGGACACAAGTGTTCAACTATTGTTATCTCATTGCTTTTTGTTTTAATGAAGAAGACGCACGGAGCATTAGAAATGAAGTGTTTTATAAATCATGATACGATAATAATTATTTAGATTTCAAATTAGTAAAACACGTGTGCGCAAGACATTTCTCGCTGCATGTTAGGAATGGGTGAATAAACAATTTCCTTGAGCCATAATGTGACAAATAGCCACCGCATATCTCATTAGTGCATCGCAGTACATGCTATACATGACCTTTAAACATTTGACAAGTTAGGCCTGGGCAACTACTGGATCGCCTTTGCAAAAAGTTCAGCTAAGGCAGACATGTGCACAAGGCGTGCTGGCAGGCACGTTGAAAATTTTGAATGACTTAAACGAGTGGACCATCATTTAACAAGACAGATCATGCTCACTGCCGTTTGGACAGTTTGTAACGTGGATGATGTGGTTTGGGCAAGGACCTGCGATATTACCTTCCACTGGCATTGCAATAATACGAAAACTAAGACAGCTTTTAGCACTCTTTAGGCATTTAACGAAAACTTCACTGTATGTAGATTCCAACAAGGTGTTTTGGAGCTGTTGTAATTTCGTTTTATGTTGTTGAGTGGTGTAACGAGTAGAAACATTTTTCTCATGCAGAACTACAAAATTATCATCACTGACTTTTTTTTTTGTCTCCGTTCCACGTGGTACATTGAGGTTGCCAAGTTAGCGTAATGTTTCGTCGAAAAAAAAAATGAGCTGGGAACCAGCGCAAATTAAGTCTGTTGTTGTCTCGTCAATGCAATTTTTAAACTTAGGTGATTTACAAGATTTCCAGCTCCAACGTTCTTGCAAGTAATTGAGCAGAGGATGCGATAACTGATTTTCCCGTAAAAAGTATATGCGTTCGGAACGTGGCCGAAGTGATTAATCCGTCGTTAGGAGTAGAATAAACACAGGGCTGCACGCAGCGTCGACGAGAAAAAAGAATCAGAGAGACGCTCGCGACTCGAGCACGCCGAACGTTCGAATCGGCACGCGATCCGCACCCGATCAGCTCTATCCTCGCCGGCGCCTGGTACAAGGATCAAGCAAGGAAGCAAGCCTGAACGCCATGGAGACACGAGGCGCCCGAGACCCGGCAAGTAACCTTGCCTTCACGATGTCCCCAGGGCCCAAACTGCCCGTTTCGAGAGAGACGAAGCAACGGGTCTTGCGCTGCCGAGCCCCCCGTTCAAGCCGCGGCTCCCGACCACCTGCAAGGGAACGACTCGCGGCAGTCTTCGCTGCTGTCCAGGCTGCTCTACGGCGCACTCATGAGCGTGTTCACCGGCGTGGGCCTCTTCGTTGGACTGCACCTGCTTGGAGACATCGCTATCGCTCGAGAGCCATACCGGTGCAAGTGAGCCTCCTCGTACACGACCACCGGTTATCGTTCGCCAGCTGGTCATCACGTGTTCGCCCGTAGGTTGGAAGGACGCAAGAAGGCGGTCGTCTCGGCCCCGTATTCCAGAACGGGCTTTTGCACACAGACTGACTGCCATGCTTCGACTTGATTATGTCTCGGTCGTAGCAATATCCCGTGGCAGTGAACGTTATGTATTAATATAAATTTGTGCGAATTGCAAATTATGTGAACGACTCTCTTACTCTTAGCTCGCTGCTTTTGATATTGCTGAAAGATGCACTCAGCATTCATTAGCTCTTATACATTAGCTCTTATGAATGATGCAACGACAGTAATTATTTAGATTATAAATTAATAAAATAAGCGTGCACGAGAGTTCTCCAGCACCCGATCGGTAAAATGGGGAATAAGTAGTTTTCTCGAGCCACAGTTTGAACCCAATATTTAATTAGAGCATCGTGGTACATGCTGTACATAACCTTTAACCTTTTCACAAGTTATGCGTGGATAACTACTGCATCGCCTTTTCAAAAATATTATACTGTCGCAGGGATGCGCACAAGGCGTGCTGGCAGGCACGTTGAAAATGTTGAGCGAGTTAAACGAGTGGCCCGTCATCTAACAGACAGACCATGCTTACTGCCCTTTGGAGAGCTTGTAACTTGGATGATGTGGTTTGGGTGAAGGCCTTCGATTTTACCTTCCACTGGCATTGCAATAATACGAAAACTAACACAGCTCTTAGCACTCTTTAGGCATTTAGAGAAAGCTTCACTGTATGTAGATTCCAAAAAGGATGCGTTGGAGCTGCTGTATTTTTAGAGCGACGTTTTAGATGGCTAGAGGAAATCGCCTGTGTAACGATAACCATTATCATCAGCATTGGCTCGACAGTCATCGTCTTCTTCCGCAGCTGGCTCGTTAGCGCCCCTCGGGTTGCGCTCGTGACACTGCTCCCGCGTTTGTCGACGTCGTCTTCTTCCACAGCTGGCTGCGTTGCCGCTCATCTTTCCGGCGTAGAATTTCACTTCTCTTCTGTCGTCGTAATGGGGAGGCCGCGTTTGCAGGGTATGAGTCATTGTATAAGGGTGTATGAGCCACTCATTGTCATACGTAACGGACAGATTTAATTTTGAAGCAATTTAATTTCGAAGAATGGCAAGCGGCAATGGGCGGGCCAATGCGCCTAACCACGCCGCCGAGCAAACTCGAGACATCGAACGCAAGCGACAGCGGCGGACTGCGGGCATACCGTCAACGATGTCGTTCTCTTCGTCGCAGTCGAACGCGTGTTGAACCTCATAATTGAGAAATACTTCAATGAACCCTCGGGATTAACCCAGTGATAAACACCGGGGCCAAACGTATCAGCTTCGCTGGTTAACCATCTTTACGGAGTGGAGAGGGGCCGACGATTTGTTTTATATTGTCACGTAGTAGTGACGATGAAGCAAACAGTCGTAAAACTGGGAATGACGAAACTGATTCTTTATTGGGCGAACCTGTGCCCACAAAAGCAAGTTACACTTGAAGCACAACGATAGCGGCGAACACAGTCGGCGATCGTCGAAATCTGATCAGCGGCGAAACGCGTCGGCTTTTATACCTGAGTCATCGAAGGTTCCAGATTAATCCCTGATGCCCGCGTGTCTTCCAGAAAGTTCTAGACAATTCGCGTCGCTCGTACAATCAGATTACATGGGCGTCGGTGACCACATACGACGGATAGAAGCATTGATAACGTCCGAGAAGCTTCCAATGCAGGCGCGTCCTGCGCCGAGCGATAACGTTTAACATTTGTCAGCCAATGTTGAAAGCGGCCACCGGTGAAAGATAAACATGTGTACGTGTCAATACCCTCCCCTTAAAAAGCATCGTCCCGATGCTACAAACAAACACGAAAGCGTAAACAAAACCATGCGTAATAAACAAAATAACAAAAAAAAACAATAACAAAGTAACAAAGTACCTAAGTTTGTCAGCGGGCGTAGAAAGGCTTAAGACGCACCACGTGGATGACTTCAGGTCGTGCCCGGCGCCGCTGTGATTGCGAAATGCCGTCTGGCACGACCTCATAGTCCAGTGCGCCAATACGTCGGGTGATGTTATATGGTCCGAAATAGCGACGTAACAGCTTCTCGCTAAGTCCTCGTCGGCGTATCGGAGTCCAGACCCAAACACGGTCACCGGGCTGGTACTCCACGTAGCGTCGTCGAAGGTTGTAGTGTCGGCTGTCGGTCCTCTGCTGGTTCTTGATGCGCAGTCGGGCGAGCTGTCGACCTTCTTCGGCACGCTGCAAATAGGTGGCAACGTCGAGATTTTCTTCGTTGGTGACGTCCGGTAGCATGGCGTCAAGCGTCGTTGCCGGGTTCCTTCCGTAGACCAGGTTGAACGGCGCCATGTGCGTCGTTTCTTGCACGGCCGTGTTGTATGCGAAGGTCACGTATGGAAGGATGGCATCCCACGTCTTGTGTTCGACGTCGACGTACATTGCCAGCATGTCGGCGATGGTCTTATTTAGGCGCTCGGTGAGGCCATTCGTCTGCGGGTGGTAGGCGGTGGTCCGGCGATGGCTTGTGTGGCTGTATCGCAGGATGGCTTGAGTTAGTTCTGCCGTAAAGGCAGTACCTCTGTCGGTGATGAGGACTTCTGGGGCACCGTGACGCAGGAGGATGTTCTCAACGAAGAATCGGGCTACCTCGGCAGCACTGCCTTTGGGCAAGGCTTTTGTTTCGGCGTAGCGGGTGAGGTAGTCCGTAGCTACGACGATCCATTTATTCCCGGACGTCGACGTCGGAAAAGGCCCCAGTAAGTCCATCCCAATCTGCTGGAACGGTCGGCGAGGTGGCTCGATCGGCTGTAGAAGTCCGGCTGGCCTTCGTCGGCGGTGTTTTGCGTCGCTGACAGTCTCGGCATGTCCTTACGTAATGGGCGACGTCGGCAGAGAGGCGAGGCCAGTAGTATTTTTCTTGTATCCTCGCGAGCGTGCGGGAAAAACCGAGGTGTCCAGCCGTTGGGTCGTCATGGAGAGCTTGCAGAACCTCTGGACGCAATGGTGAGGGTACCACGAGGAGGTAGTTGGCTCGGAGAGGCGAGAAGTTCTTCTTTAGGAGAATGTCGTTTTGCAAGAAAAACGACGCCAATCCTCGCCTGAACACCTTCGGCACAGTGACGGTCTTGCCTTCCAGGTAATCTACAAGGTTCCTTAGTTCCGGGTCGGCTCGCTGTTGTTCGGCGAATTCGTCGGCACTGATGGGTCCCAAGAAAGTGTCGTCATACTGGTCATCCTGTGGCGGCGGTTCGACGGGGGCGCGAGACAAGCAGTCGGCGTCAGAGTGCTTTCGCCCGGACTTGTAAACGACGGTGATGTCGAATGCTTGAAGTCTCAGACTCCATCGTGCGAGGCGACCTGAAGGATCCTTCAAGTTAGCTAGCCAACACAAGGCGTGGTGGTCGCTCACAACTTTGAAGGGCCTGCCATAGAGGTAGGGGCGAAACTTTGATGTAGCCCAGATGATGGCGAGGCACTCCTTTTCTGTTGTGGAATAATTTGATTCCGCCTTCGATAGCGACCGGCTAGCGTAACTTACAACCCTTTCTAGTCCGTCAGTCCTCTGCACAAGCACGGCGCCGAGTCCTACGCTGCTTGCGTCGGTGTGGACTTCGGTATCGGCGTTTTCGTCGAAATGCGCAAGGATGGGCGGCGATTGTAGGCGTCGCTTCAGTTCTTCAAATGCTTCGATTTGCGGCGTCTCCCACTTGAACTCGACGTCGGCCTTCGTGAGGTATGTCAGTGGCTCGGCGATCCGTGAAAATCCTTGACGAAGCGCCTGTAATAGGCGCACAGGCCAAGAAATCTACGCACTGCCTTCTTGTCGGCTGGCGGAGGAAAGTCAGTGATGGCCGCCGTTTTCTGTGAGTCAGGGCACACTCCAGACTTGTTGATGACATGGCCCAAAAACAAGAGCTCCTCGTATGCGAAGCGGCACTTTTCTGGCTTCAACGTGAGTCCGGAGGTCTTGATAGCTTGAAGAACTGTTTCAAGGCGCCGCAGGTGTTCTTCGAAGCTTGAGGCAAACACAACGACGTCGTCCAAATACACGAGGCAAGTCTGCCACTTCAAGCCTGCCAGTACTGTATCCATGACGCGTTGGAAAGTCGCAGGTGCCGAGCAAAGACCAAACGGCATGACCTTGAACTCGAACAGTCCGTCTGGTGTTATAAAGGCAGTCTTCTCCCGGTCCCTCTCGTCGACTTCGATTTGCCAGTAGCCGGTTTTGAGGTCCATCGACGAAAAATACTTTGCGTTGTAGAGTCGATCCAAGGCGTCGTCAATCCGTGGGAGGGGGTATACGTCCTTCTTCGTGATCTTGTTGAGGCGACGATAATCGACGCAGAAACGTAGGGTTCCATCCTTCTTCTTCACTAACACCACGGGGGACGCCCACGGACTCTTGGACGGCTGGATGATGTCGTCGCGTAGCATTTCGTCGACTTGTTGCCTTATGGCCTCGCGTTCGCGCGCCGAAACTCGGTACGGGCTCTGACGGAGTGGGCGGACATTTTCGTCGGTTATGATGCGGTGCTTGGCGACAGGGGTTTGTCGAACTTTTGACGACGACGAGAAGCAGTCCTTGTATCTCAGGAGCAGAGCTTTTAGTTGTTCTTTCCTATGCCTGGGAAGGTTCTGATCGACGTCGAAAGTTGGTTCAAGTACTATAGTCGTCGTTGCAGGTGCACTGGAATCCGTGAAGGCGAAAGCACTGCTGGCTTGTACTATTTCGTCGATGTAGGCGACCGTGGTGCCTTTGTTAATGTGCTTGTATTCGGGGCTGAAGTTCGTGAGCATCACCCTTGCTTTCCCTGCACGTAGCTCAGCTATGCCTCTAGCGACGCAAATTTCACGGTCGAGCAGTAAGTGATGATCGCCCTCGATGACGCCCTCCATGTCTGCAGGCACTTCGGTACCGACGGAAATCATTACGCTGGAGCGAGGCGGAACGGTGACTTGTTCTTCTAGCACATTCAAGGCATGGTAACTGATGTCTGTATCCGGTGGTATCGCATTGTGCGTTGAAAGCGTTAGCGACTTGGACCTTAAGTCGATGACTGCACCGTGTTGGTTTAAAAAGTCCATGCCTAGGATGACATCCCTGGAGCAGTGCTGCAGGATTACGAAGCTCGCCGGGTAAGTGCGGTTGTTCACAGTGACTCGTGCTGTGCAGATTCCAGCCGGCGTTATTAGGTGGCCTCCGCTGTACGGATATCGGGTCCTTGCCAGGCAGTCTTCACCTTCTTCAACTTGGCGGCGAACGCGCCACTGAAGACGGAATAGTCGGCTCCAGTGTCGACGAGAGCAGTGACTGTGATGACCATCGATTAGCACGTCTAAGTCGGTAGACCGTCGTCTGGCGTTGCGGTTAAGTCGTGGCGTCGGATCACGGCTGCGTCGGCTTGCTCCGCTGCTGCTACGTCGCGTCGGTAGGTCTTCTTTCGGCGGCGAAGTGTTGTCGTTAGGGCTCTTGCCAGGCGGTGTGCTGATACCTCGTCGTGGTGATTCGCGAATCTTCTTCGTCGGTGGCGGAGGATCTTCGGTATTGCGTCGTACAGCAACCGCACCTCCATCGGTTGCTGCCTTTAGTTTCCCGGGTAAGGACTGGGAGATCGGCCCCGAGTGGGACCGGTGTACTGACGGCGATGGGGCGAGATGTAGCGGCCTGGTGACGGCGAGCGTGAGGGTCGTCGTGGTTGCCACTGAGCTCCGGCGAGGTAGTCGGCGATGTCACGTGGTCGCTCGCCAAGCTGTGGACGTGGCGCGTTGACGGCGAACCCTCGTAGGCCCATCTCGCGGTATGGGCATCGGCGGTAGACATGGCCGGCTTCCCCGCAGTGATAGCAGAGCGGGCGGTGGTCGGGGGCGCGCCAAATGTCCGTTTTTCTCGGGTAGCTGCGCTGGGCGACGGGCGGGCGTGCTGGCTGCGGCGGCGGCGCTGGGCGACGGAATTGCGGCGTTACGGGGCCCTGGCGCGAGCGCGGAGGGGGGCCTTGACGACGGGCGACGGCGGCGTATGTCATCGCTTCCGGCTGGGGTTGCGGCGATTCGGGAAGTCCTAGCGATTGCTGGATTTCCTCCCGCACGATATCGGCGATGGAAGCAACTTGAGGCTGCGACGACGGTAGCAACTTCCGCAGCTCTTCGCGTACTATCGCCCTGATGGTGTCTCGTAGGTCGTCGGAAAGTCCTTGGACTTCGGCGTAGTGTGGCGTCGAACGGCGATTGTATTGCCGGTTGCGCATGTCCAGTGCTTTCTCGATCGTCGTAGCCTCCGAGAGAAAGTCTTGGACTGTTGTTGGTGGATTCCGTACCAGTCCGGCGAATAGCTCCTGCTTAACTCCCCGCATGAGCAAGCGAACTTTCTTGTCTTCGGGCATAGCTGGATCGGCGTGCCGGAACAATCGAGTCATTTCTTCAGTGTACATACCGATGCCCTCATTCGGGAGCTGTACACGGTTTTCCAGCAAGGCTGCAGCTCTTTCTTTACGGACGACGCTCGTGAAGGTGTCCAGGAAGGCGGCTCGGAAGAGGTCCCAGGTTGTTAGTGAACGTTCCCTATTCTCGAACCAGGTTCTGGCGCCATCTTCAAGAGAGAAGTAAACATGGCGCAGCTTTTCGTCGCAGTCCCACTTGTTGAACGTAGCGACCCTGGTCGTATGCCTCCAGCCAGCTTTCGGCGTCTTCACATGGCGAACCGCGGAAAGTCGGCGGCTCCCTGGATTGTTGCATCACGACCGCAGATGTTGGCACAGGGGCTGTCATGGTAGCTGCTGCCGAGGTCATGACTTTTGTCCTCTTGGTCTTCTCAGGTAGGGGTTCGTACTCCGGTGGCAGGTTCAGTAGCCTGCGACTAGCTCGCTGGTCGGGGTAGGCGTCGACGTCTTCTAGACGGTGTGGGCTTGGCTCACGGCTGGACGGGGGGGTCCGGTACAAGGACATAAAAGCACCTCCACCAGATGTCACGTAGTAGTGACGATGAAGCAAACAGTCGTAAAACTGGGAATGACGAAACTGATTCTTTATTGGGCGAACCTGTGCCCACAAAAGCAAGTTACACTTGAAGCACAACGATAGCGGCGAACACAGTCGGCGATCGTCGAAATCTGATCAGCGGCGAAACGCGTCGGCTTTTATACCTGAGTCATCGAAGGTTCCAGATTAATCCCTGATGCCCGCGTGTCTTCCAGAAAGTTCTAGACAATTCGCGTCGCTCGTACAATCAGATTACATGGGCGTCGGTGACCACAGACGACGGATAGAAGCATTGATAACGTCCGAGAAGCTTCCAATGCAGGCGCGTCCTGCGCCGAGCGATAACGTTTAACATTTGTCAGCCAATGTTGAAAGCGGCCACCGGTGAAAGATAAACATGTGTACGTGTCAATATTGTTGAGTGTCGTAATGAGTCGAAACATTTTTGGTCTATAGAACTACAAACAACATCATCACTGACTTTTTTGTCATCTGTTGCACGTGGTGTGACGATGTTGCCGAGTTACTGTATTCTTTGGTCGAAACAGCATTTGAGGTGGGAATCAGCGCAACCTTTGTCTGTTTATGTCTCGTCAATGTGAACTTATGTGCGTTACAATATTTCCTGCTCCAACCGCATTCAAAGTGCACGTAATTCAGTAAAGGATGCGGTAATTGATTTTGCCGTAAAAAAGATTTACGTTCGAAACGTGGCCGAAGTGATTAATCCGTCGTTGGGAGTAGAATAAACACAGGGCCGCATGCGATGTCGACAAGAAAAAAGAAGCAGAGAGACGCTCGTGACTTTGATTACGCCGAACGTTCGAATCGGCACGCGATCCGCACCCGATCAGCTCTGGGCTCGTCGATGCCTGGTACAAGGATCAAGCAAGGAAGCCTGAATGCTATGGAGACAGGAGCCGTCAGAGACCCCACAAGCGGCCTCACCTTCACGATGTTCCCAGGGCCCAAACTTTCCGATTCGAGAGAGACGAAGCTATATATATACGGGTCCTGCATGCGCTGCCGAGCCTCCCGTTCAAGCCGCGGCTCCCGACCACCTGCAAGGGAACGACTCGCGGCAGTCTTCGCTGCTGTCCAGGCTACTCTACGGCACAATCATGAGCGTGTAATGCGTAATCATGAGCGTGTGCCTCATCATTGGACTGCACCTGCTGGCAGTCCTCGCTCGAGAGCCGTACCGCTGCAAGTGAGCCACCTCGTCCACAGCCACCGGTCATCATACGCCCGCTGGTCATCCCGTGGTCGCCCGTAGGAAGGAAAATCGTAACGAAGGCGGTCTTCTCTGCCCCCTATTCTGGAACGGGCTTTTGCACACCGACTGACTGCCATGCATCGGCTTCCCTATCTCTCGGTCGTAACAATATCCCGTGCAAGTGCGCGTTACGTGTTCATATAAATTTGTGCGAATTGCAAATTATGTGAACGACTCTTTTATTCCTATGTCCCTACTTTTGATTTGGCTGAAAGACGCACTGACCATGCATTAGGTCTTATGAATCATGCAACGACAGTAAGTATTTAGATTATAAATAAAATAAACCTGCACGATACTTCTCGAGCAGCGTGGTAAAATGGGGAATAAGCAATTTTCCTGGGGCATAGTTTGGTAATAAGTCACCGCATTATTCATTAGAGTTCGGTATATGCTATGCATGATCTTAGAACTTTTCATAAAGTATGCTTTATTAATTCTGCTTCACCTTTGGCAAATAATTAAACTGACTTAAGAATATGTGCAAAGCGTGCTTGAAACACGTTGAAAATGCTAAGCAAATTAAACGAGGGCACGGTGATTTAACAAGACAGATGTCCACCTCTTTTTTGTTTGTGGAACATTTAAGTGGCCCCAAAATGAAGCGCAGATATGCTACGTGGTGGTACGCACTTTTTATCCCACCTGCTCAGAAGACTTTAAATGAAATAGCAAATTTATGGCACAGTTATTGGTTGTGCACATGGATGCTTTTGTTGCATCAAAGCGAACCTGTTTACAGCGGTGCTGTGAAGGGCTAGGTTCCAGGAGATCGTGTCCGCGTGTAGAATGCTGTGAGAGGGTGCGCATGGAACAGTGAACGGGGAGGGGCGTTGACGTAAGTCGCGGCGTCGAATACTCGCGTAGGAGGGGGAGAGCGCGAGGCGCGCCAACCAATGCCATGCACGAGAATGACCCCTTTTCACCCCAAAGCGAAGCATCAATTGCGATAGAAAATTAGTAGAGAGCTATACGGACTAAGGATAGTAATTTTATCAGATGTATAAACTCGTACATGTAGTAGCACCAGCAACGCGCAGAACTGTTGTCGACGCCGTCGGAGTTTTGCCCGCGTTCGCACCGAACGCGCGCATCGTTGGTTACTGTTGCCGGTGCCTCTGGCGGCGGCTCGGAGGTTTTCGCCGAGATCAAAACGGGACACTCGTCGAGAAGCGTCGGAAGTGTTTACCACCTTCTCGCCTCGCAATGTTTTTACATAAATACTCATTTGCAGGCGCAGCTAAACGTCACTTCCCCTCAATCCCCCCACCGGCCTTTCGCGCGACGGGAGAATTCGCGTTGGCTTTCCACCGTGCGTTCGCTCGTCGTGATAGCGCGCGTCCCTCGCGCTTTTTCACTCACACAAACAGCATACGGCGCGCGGCGACATACGCGTCATTTTCTTCTTCAATAAAATCACTACTACTAGAATTCTATCACTGTTGGACGTTATACGGAACCTCACTACACTACTATCATTACTCCGTATAGCTCTCTGCTGATTTGCTGTCGCAAATGATGCTTCGCCTTTCGGGTGAAACTGCGACATTCTTTGTGTCATCTGTGCATCGTGGTAGATTGACGTTGCCGATTTAATGAATGTTTCTTCGATAAACATTTCAGCTGGGAATCAGCGCAGCATACGTCTGTTCTTTAGAACTTGTTGTTGGGCGAGTTGGTGCACCTTAGCGCATCTTGCAAAGATGCACCAACTCTCCCAAAAAGTTGTTATCGGCGCTTTTCCTTCTCTCTTTCTCACTCTGTGGTCGTTCGTTCGCGGAGATAAAAAATTTTTGCTATGTCTCCTTTTCTGCGGCTTCCACTTTCGTGTTCGTGTCAGTTGTGGCTGTTTTCCAATATGCAGCCGGGAGAACCGATAGATATTATCCCAGTGGCTTTATACGGCGTAAGGAACAATTCGCACAAGTGATCTGTTTTGTAAACATTTTTTTCCCTGTTTCATTCCTTTCACCCTTGATCATTGGCTCGCACGAATGCGCGCTTTGCTATCGCCGTGATCGGCCGCGCGGTGCCACGAATGACAAGAAATGTAAAGAATCCGATGAAAATTACCCTTGCCCCAAATTAGGCCTAAGAAACGCCGAACTGCATTTGAGACACGTGTGGCTTTAGCTTTGTTGACCTCTCGCGCAATGCATCGCTCCCCAAAGGATGGAACCGTAGAGTTTCGTACAAGGATTACTAGTAAAGGGAAAAAAAAAATTGGCATCCACCCGAATGCCGCAAGAAGCTGTAAAGGAAACCCATACGGGTGTCTCATAAAGACAGATTGTTAGCTCAGATGGTAGAGAAATGAAAGGCGTTGGTCCGGGGTTCGAATCCCGGACCAGGACGAACTCTTCCTCAACTGCGCAACTTTCTTTCGGAGAAAACCGTATGGGTTTCGTTTGTAGATTCGTGCTACATTCGGGTTGGATGACAATTTTGTCTCTTTCATGATGCTTCCTCCATCTTGCAGGATTCCGCAGTAACTGATTTGCCAAGGAATTACTAGATGGGACTTCCAGCGTTAATGTCTATAGTGCTGCGACTGCGGCGGTTCATCCTGTATGGTGTAAGGATAAGTGGTTGCCAACGGCGCCTTATGCCTCGGTACACCGCGGTTGGCGCACGTTTGTCCATCAACCGCGGTCCGCTACAAACACGAGGGAACAATGGACGACCACTACCTGTGCGCCCAGACAGCATTTATTACGACTGCGACTAACACTTCGAGCAGGCCAGCTAGCTATAGTTGACATCACTGGCAGTATACGGGCTAAGACATCACTGACAGCACGCGACAACACGGGCCAAGAGGCCCAGCCTGTCCGCTTACACGCACAACATTCTTACGAAGGTATGTCTTCAATGCAGCCAAGATGTAGTTTTGCATTGCCACTCATTTCTTATGTTCGGAACCTCCGAAATAGCCTGGGATGCTTAATGAAAGTTGACGAAATGTGTATTTCCCCGTTGAAAACTCGATATCTATACAGTTCATAAGTTTGTGAGAACTACGTTCGCACCCAAGGTCCGTTAATCTTAAGATAGTTTGCTTTTGGTGGCGAATGTGCCCCGAATCTCAGTTTTGTTAGAGTACCCTACCCGCCTTCTGCAACGGCACTGAAAGTGCGATCACGGCTATGTCGGCTGGTATAACCTCCAGGTAAAGGGGAATTGCGTCATGAGCGCCAGTTTCTCCCCTGGTGCTTGGTAGGCCATGCTTCTGAGAAAAAAAATCGAAAAAAAATAAGCCTGCTGTTATGGAAACGGTATTGCTGATACGCGAAGGGGAGACGGCCATCCCGCTTGTCTGCAATGCGCGATTTTCTCGGCAGACGCAAGAGGCAACTAGTACGAGTTCCAATTGCTGCTACAGTCTGCATTATTCTAACAGCTGTCATTTTCAGCCTCTTTTTTTTTTCTTTCCTAATGACCATTTCCTTTGCGTGTGTGGTTCATGTATTGAATAAACACCAGCAGTGCATCTGTGTTTGCTAAAATTTTACCCTATTCCTTTGTGATACGTGAGCCAGCATGCCAGAACGGGTGACTACTGTGTTTTGGCAGGACAATAACAGGTAGTGAAATGTGCTTTACTCTGCAATTTATCAGCAACGTTTGTACAGCAAGACATACAATACACAAAAGAATATTATAGACCTGGGTATGTCACATCTACAGTACAAACTGCGCGTTCTATAGGCGCATATACATAAGGCTTCTTAAAATTGCTGAATAGCAAAAGTCGTTTTTTTTTGTTTTTTTTGTACTTCGCATGCGACCATCCTACCAACGCAAATCGTTTGTTGCAACAGTTAGTTAGTTGGTTATGTAGGGTTCTATGGCGCAAGAGCAACTGAGGCTATGACGCGCCATTCACAAGATGAAAACATATACCTTGATGAAAGTGCTTCAAGCAACGAAGATCATTTACTTTAAAGTTTGTTTAGGAAACCTGTTTCATCTAAAAACTTAAAAACATCATCTATAGATACAAGTGCGTTTTCAGCTTGGATCAGGGAGGGATGAAGTGGTGTTAGTGTTTTGTAAAGTTCGTAGAAGTATTTCCGCCTTTTTTCCTCCAATGCTGAGCATGTTATCAAAATGTGATTCACAGTTAGAGATTCTTGGCATTGATCACAAACCGCTTGTTGTTCATTTTTCACTAAAAAGTTGTGTGTGAAGTGTGTGCGTCCGATGCGAACGCGACATAGAATAACTTCCATGAAACGTTCCTGGTGATATGATGTCTTCCACTCCTGTAGTATGGGTTTTACTATTTGTAGCTTGTTGTTTACTTGGCAGCCCCACTGCTGTTGCCACTTTGAGGTGATCGCAGCACGGGCCACCCGGACACAGTCCTTGAATGGAAGATTTGTTTGTGTAATTTTTTATGGACTGTCATTGCTGCGCATTTGTCCGCCTTTCGTTTGTTGCAACAGTTATATATGATTACTCATGCAAAAAAAAAAACATTATCATTAAGCGAGACCGGTTGAAAAGCTGAAGACCGTACATTTCGTATACCCATACACAGACGAGGTGGATTGTCCGTGCTGGAGCTGTGGTCCGGACAAAAATGGAAGTAATAAGTTTTAGGTTTATAAAGAACGCAATTGCGGAAACAAATTTCAGCACTCTTTCCGCAAAACAGTGCTTCCATGTACATCAACTATTATTATATCTTGTTGTGGAACTTACGCTAAAAATATGGCACAAAAATACAACTGCTACTACTACTTCCAGACGTATCGAAACAATGAATGAAGGTACCACACTTCTACATTTGGTGTACACTATCTGTCTGACTACTGAGGTTTGTATTATTCTCTATTTTCAATACATTATTATTTGATTTTGCATCATGTTAAGGTGGCAGCCTTCTATTCCTACTTCACCGGTTTTAGGTGCGAAGCACCTTATGCGCCCGGGCTGTCGGCGTCTGGTCTCGTAGTCTCGGTAAGCAAGCGGCTCGTGCTCGCGCTCGGCATGCGCTCATGCCACTGCTCCCGCGTTCGTCGTCGTCATCGTCTTCCACAGCTGTCTGCGTGGCCGCTCATCATTCCAGCATAGAATTTCACTTCTCTTCTGTCGTCGTAATGGGGAGGCCGCGTTTACGGGGTTATGAACCATTGCTTAAGTGGGTATGAGCCCATTAGCGGTGCATCACAGCATGTCCGCACCTCCCCAGGTTTCACGTCAGTGGAACTACATTTCGCTCAATGGGTCATTTGACACTTACGCATAAAATTTGATTCACCGCTTAAACCGAGCCTACGACTTAACTCCTGCTAACTCTAATAACTAATAAACACTAAAACAGTAAGAAAGGCGGTCATAATGGCCAATTTTTCGCGTTTGGGTTATCAAGGGCGGTAGGAGTCAAGTCATAGTGAGTGCAGACGGCGAACCCTCGAGCTGTCTCAGCAATTGCGTTAGACTGGCACGTGACAATAGCATTGAAGTCGATAACACCATTGCTTTCAATTCATTGTGTTCAGGCCACCATTGTCTTCCTGCCCTCTTCGTCATTCTGTCAAAGTCGCACTATGTCAGCATGCAGTCCATCGTCATTCGATCGTCGTCAGGCCACGGTTGACGTGGTTTCATCGTCGTTGCCTTGCCGTCATTCCGTAGTCGTTATGCTGTCTTCGTCATGCAGTTGTCGTGCAACGTCGACGTTGTCTTGTCGTTCTCATCGCAAACGCTCACAACACACACAGCTGGACATTTGAGCAGGTCTGCAACAGAGAGCTATCGCTTCACATATGGCATTTTCGAATAGTCGTTTTGAAGTAAACAGTAAAGTAATCAGTAAACAGTAACGTAATCAGTAAAGCACTCCCAAAAGCCAGATCTTTTCGGATAGTCTAAAAAGTGCGCTCCGGCTACATTTACGGACAGTCCTTTCCCATCCCCCAACATCGTATAAGAGCGTTGAGAGGTATGCTCTCCCAGAGTCGCTGTTGTAGCAGACGAGAAATCTTGCTTATTGTTTACGTGGTTGCACTGACAAAGGGGGACACTCTCTCCGTTCACTGCGATGACGGTTATTGTCCACGTAGGCCGCCTTGGCCACCGGGTTTTACATATAAAGGCGGCGGCGGTAGTCGCGTTACCAGAATTTACCCGCGGCTTTCGCTTCCTTCGCTCTTATTGCACCAAAAAGCAGCCTGCTGTTCGTTTGGCAAAAAATATATTCTGCTTGGAACCAGAGTGGGGTTATTCGGAATCGGTCCGCCCGGATTCGACGATCCGAAGATGCCTTTAGACAATCACCCGCCGATAATTTTGGCCATGTGTTGTTCTCGCGAATATCATCCTTGAAAACAACTTCTAACACAATCGTGCCTAATGGCCATTACGGGTGTGTTACGAGACACGTTCGTCGCTGAAACCACTGCGTGTTTCTTATCGTGGTTCGCTCTTCTTGCCATGTCGTCTTTCTAAAGCTTCGCTTACACCGATTTCTACAGTGAGTGGGGATCTTCAAATTTCTGTACGTCCTTCATTACTTAAACAATTTTCTGCTGCCCCCCTTTGCCTCATTCCGTGCATGGGATGTCTGTCATAATTGAGGCCACCATCAACGACAGCGAAGCAGTAACGGCGGCACTGGCCTTACGTATGTTCTGCCCACTTCTGCTTATATCACCGCGGCTAGATTTAGAAAACCATCTCTGCTAAAATACTCTGCAAAACAGACATTCCAAGCAACAAACTTAAACCATTTGCTTTACCCTTGGGACAATCAATGGCGTGGGTCAATATAAACTGGAAATCTCCCTCACACAATTACGATGCTGTATTCTACCCCTACATTGTTATCTACACATGTCTGGTCTGGCGCTGTCCACTCTATGTCACTTATGCAAATATCCTGAAACCATTGATCTGTTTTTATTAACCTGCCACCGATTCGCGATCCAGAGAAAGAAATACTTCGACATTCTATTCCGGAAATTATGCATTGCTAAAAACACTGAGAACATTCCCTCCTTTGCTGCATCTGCACTGGGTTATATCTACAGGAACGTACGCAGCGCCGTATGCGAGTTCCCAATTTACTGATTTGTTATTTATTATTTTACTGAATTCTAATTTACGTCAATTTACTGATTTATTATTTCACAAAATTCCAAGTAAATCGATGAAAATTTTTTACCTTCTAGCTTGCTCTCCTTTCAAAAAGCACACGTTTTCCTATAAGGAAAAAATGTAACATCAGTTTGTATCATTGGATAATTTCATATGCTCCCTCACAATACTTTTTCCCTCACGTTTTCTCCCCCCACCCCACCCCTTTTACCGCCGGCTGCTTGGCCACCCCCCGTAACGGGTATGCGCCATGTTCCCGTTGCAAACCATCGCCAATGTCCACCTCGAGGGCACGTGCCATAACTTGAAGGAAGAAGAAGAAGAGCTGTGGCCGCAGTGTTCCTTCGGCGCGGGCAGCCCGACACTTCGACAGCTCACTTCTGGTGGATTGCGTGGAAGGAACTCAGCCCGGAAACTTCAACATTGACACCGGTTTCATTACCTGCAGACTGCCGGAGGTTCCACTAGCTCAGCCGTAAGTCGACAGCAGCGGCCACAAAGAAGAGTCCGGCACATCCACCATAAGAACTTCCCCCAGCCAGGTATCAACCCTTTCTGGCTTTACAGAGCTCCCCAAATATTTCTGGTCAAGTGTTCTGCAACAACAAAGCTTACAATTGCCTAAAACTCTATAGAACTCTCCTGATAGCACCAGTCTTGCTGCAGAGTAAGAATTGTTGCTAATTACAACTAGAAAGCTACATACATGATCTCGACGCATGGGGCACTTTCCTTATATTCGAACGCATCAAGAACATCTGCCTATACCATGTTATGAGACGAAACACTTCTTCTTTCTTGACTAAATTGTTTGTCAAAAATGCATGACCGGGAGTTTTGGGGGGCATAGATGCACTGCTGATACAGCGCGGGTAAAAGGGTCTATGGCGTTGCAAGTAACGGAGGGCGTTAACATAGCGCCGACATATACCGTGAGCGTTGGCCGTGATCAGAAGCTCTAGTGGCGACATTTCTTGTCACCAGGGTTAAAAGAAAGCTTGCACAATTGTTGCAGCAATAAGCGATCTCCGTCTGGGATCCATCTGCAGGCGTAAACATATCGGCAGCGATATAATCATCACGGAACGTCACCTGTAGCTATACTATCTTCAACTGGTTTTTACTCTCTAATGTTGCCACCAACGATGCTCCTTATATACAATAGCAAGGGCGTTTGAAGGAACACGAAAGGTCGTTAAGCTACATTAGCAAAAGATGTCTCTGCAAAAACAAAAGGATCACGCGTACCATGATGAGGAGGTTCGTATGCTCTAAACAACGGCCAATCGACAGAAAGATTTCGAAACTGCCATGAAGTTCCGCACCAGTTGAAGATGACATAACGTATTCAGAAAGTGTCTTTTCCGGTAAAGTTCTCTATCGGTAAAGGACTTCTTGCGTTATACAGGAAACAAATTGTAGAACGTTTCCACAATGACTTCTGCGCTTAAACGCATTAAAGTCGAGGGGTCGTTTGAAGGGTGCAGACAATATCAAGTACTATAAACAACAAACGATAAGCAGAGATCGACAGGACCGAGAGCGTTAACGAGAGCGCCGACATATACCGTGAACGTTAGACGGGATCAGCAGCGCTGGCGGCGACATTTCTTGTCGCCAGACTTCAAGGAAAGCATGCACAATTCTTCCAGCAAAAAGCGGTCTCCGTTTGAAATCCATTTGCAGGGGTAAACGCATCGGCAGCGGTATAATAATTACGGAACTTTAACTGTAGTCTTACTATATTCAAATGGGTTCTACTCTCTAAGAAAGTTGCCACCAACGATGCTCTTATATAGTACAATAGCAAGTGCTTTAAAGGCACGCGAAAGAGGGTAGTTAAACTACATTAGCAAAATAAGCCTCTGCGGAAAAAAAAAAAGAACGGTGACGCGTACCAAGATGAGGAGATTGGTGTGCCCTAAAGAACAAATGATCGACAGAAGCCTCTCGAAGCTGCCATGATGTTCCGCACCAGTTCAACATGACGTAACGTATTCAGAAAGTGTCTTTTCCGCCCTATAGTACTTTATCAGCAAAGGACTTGTTGCATTATACAGGAACCAAATTACGTGCCTAAAAAAAAAGTTCACCGACGATTACTTAAAAAATTAAATTATGGGGTTGTGCACGCCAAAAACCACGAGCTGATTATGAGGCACGCCGTTGTGGGGGACTCCGGAAATTTGGACCACTTGGGGTTCTTTAACGTACACCTAAATCTAACTACACGGGTGTTTCCGCATTTCGCACCGACGATTACGATACTCCCTAATGCGAAATTTTAGTGCAGCTCGACACGTGTTTTCATTTAGCGTGTCAATATGTTGTATTATGATTATACAGGTACACGGTTTATATTAGTAAGATAACGCTGTGGGTAGCGTAGCTGGTGCGGACTGTCTGTCTCGTGCGGCACATTGCAAACAGAGCTAAGTGTGACATGACTACGTGGCTAATCGGGAGATCATGAGAGTAAGCGCGTGAGTGACGCGTGGGCGCTATTCACAGCAGCCGCAGCAGACAGACCTCCGCTAATGCAGCGCTTTGTTTCCACACAGACGACGCGCGCTACTCTAGCGCGATATCGTCAAGGTCGATCCACATAGGTCGCGAAGCTTCAGGCGAAAAGCGGTTCAGAACCAATCGTCACCGACATCAGCAAGGGTGGTTATGGGAGCAGCGATTGAAGCGCGACTATGTTTGGAGGGAATAAACACTGGGAAAGAAAAAAGCGTTTTTAAATTAAAGCGAGACGCAGTTAGATTCATTCAACGAAAATAAAATTCCTAATTCATTTTATATACGCATGGCGAGAAAAGGCACAACTGTATTTTACTAGACCATTATCAATAAATACCTTTTTTCAGGGCCCACCGTGAGAGCGCCCATCGATAGCGGTGGGCGTTGACGCCGCTATCACTTGCAATGCCATGCAACTCTTGGAGTGCGTGGAAAGGCGCGCTCGTAAAGTTCACCTGTTACAATACGCCCCCCTCACATGTGTTGTGTTGCATGTCGACGTTTGCCGGAATTAGGTGACGCGGGTAGTTTGATTGTTTCTTAACCTGTGCAGATAAAAGTAGTGAGTTGCGACCGTCATATACTTGTTTACTTTAGTTGTTTTCGTGCAACAGCGCTGGCCGACGGGCTTGCCGTCCGACGAAAGGATGAGCACTCTGCGCAATCTACGCCCAAAGCGTTCGTCGGCCTGCAAAGAAAGTATGTTCTGTGCAGCGATGCGATTTCGACACCCGTACGGCTGATCTTTTCCGGCATCGCTTTTTGCGCTGAAAACTCGGAACGCCCATGAAGTCGAATGCGGGGCAATTGAATATACAGCTCTAATGGCAGGCCTCCGAAAACAAATTTCGCGCCTATGAGAACAAAATAACGTCACGTCTGTTTTTGACGGATATGACGTCAAATTATTTTTTCTTCCGCCGGAAGTGTTCCCTCCTCACACAGATGGCGCTAAGCCCCATGAATCGCCGGTAAGCAACCATGTTTTGAACGTATGGGCTCCTATGGAAGCTTCGCTACCAGATGTATTTACCTTGATATCGTAGCCATCGTCGCCGTACAGCCCGCCTTGCGCGGCCACCACGCTTTTCATCGCACGCTTTCGTTCCATCAACGACGATTGCGGCTTTTCGTCGCGGGCAAATCGTGCCACCAGTACTACACACAAGGTAGCGCCACATTGAGCTTTACTCGTATACCCGCTCGCCATCGCATCTTGCAGTAGCAATGATCCCGGTCACACGCGCGGGTACCGCGTAGTACGTACACTATCACAGTTACCTATAGGCGCCAAGGTTTCTGCGCGTAATAAAAGAAAGGGAAATTCTCGGCTAATGAAGACAAATTGAGATGCAGTCCAGGTGTCGTTTGCAGGCTGCACACAGTATTGAGCAGCGGAAAAGACAACGGATAAGCAGAACTAGACAGGAGAGACCACTATTATTTCAACCGGAACTAAAAGGGTTGTTGAGCGCGGCGGATGGACGCATTTTGCGCAGCACGTTGTAATAACGATAGGATTTACAATAGTCATAGAAGGAATGACTAATACGAACAGGAAACAAACAGATCATAATAATCCTGCATTATTAAACTTTTTTCTTGTCATATGAATAAAAAAAAACATTCATGAATATTTTGTCTGTCCAAATTGACCTATTGTGGCTCTATAATGTCTTTTTAAGCCTCCTGTCCTCCTTTTTTTCGCAGATCTTGACGAGTCCTAGCGCTGGCACATTAGCATACCCGCACTGACAGCCACACACTGACGCTGAAACACTGACGAATTGACAGCGCAGAGGACAGCCGTTGCACAATGAGCACGAAGCGCAGTAGCAGGGCCAGCGATGGCACGTCCAAAGTGGCCAGGAAATCAACGTCAGCCGTGCTAATCTCGGAGATGGCCTCGCGGCTGGCCTCGGAGCTGGCTGGCCTGTTCCGGTGCGTGGCCTGTGGTGAGTGCGTGAGGCCGCCCATCCTGCAGTGCTCCCAGGGACACCTGATCTGCGTGTCCTGTCGCGAGAAGGACGACACCTGTCCCGAATGTCTCGCGCCGATCGGTGAGTGTTCGGAGTGTGGAGTTCTTGATATCTGCGAGACTCCGTTTCATTGATTGTGTGCACTACAGTGAAGCCTATAGTGCACATGCCGGCCATTCAGTAACGAGATACGGTTGCTTGTTCAAGAGAAGGAAGGAGGAGGTCTCGCCCATTGTCTGCCGCATTATAATTTCATTCAGTTGGCATTCCGTAGAGCGAGACCTGAAGCGGATGATGTTTTCTTTCCCGGTTAACGGCCATGACCTATAGCCTTCGCGGCGCTTTGCAGAGTTGGTGAGACGAAGTAAAGATTCAGAAATAAACCTGGCGAGTGGTAGCCTAGTGTCTTGACCTTTTAGGGGCGACGCTCCTTATAGCGGCACCCGTTCGTCCCCGTCGTCGTAGTAGTAGTGTGTAACTAGTAGTGTGTAACCAGTCTGAGAAAAATGAGAAAAAAATTCCGAAGTTGTGTCCGTAGCGCGGAATCGAACCAGGGACCCCTCGCTTCCGAGCGCGCGGCGTTAGCCCACTACGCCACGAAGCGGACATGGACACACGCACCACGATGGCAATAAATACCCAACATTAACGAAAGGCCGCGTTTCTAGCGCGTTTCTAACGCGTTTGTGCTAGCGCGTTACGGCCCGTGTAAGAAGCTGGTGTAAGACGCTGTGGCCTCTCCGCCTTACCTTCAACGCGTTTCGAACGCGCTGCCCAAAGCGGTGGCAAGTCAAGTTCAAGTCGAGGAGCGTTTATGAATACGAGGGGTATACTCTCTCAGCAGTCATGTGATGGCGTCGGCAAACGCGGTGCACGTTCCGGCATGTGTAAATGGCTGCGTAAGACGCTGTGGCCGCTCCCCCTTACTAGAGAGTACTGCACGTTTCTAACGCGTTTGTGCTAGCGTCCCCTTAAGCGGGAGATCCGATGATTCCCTCCGGAGCTTCGCCCACTCATCATTCACCCCGTGGATATGCTGTGATTTTTTTATGTGAGCGACAGAGGGAGACGCTTGTAAACATATTTGTAGATGATTGCTTCATTTTACCAAAGGGAGATTGCTGGAGAACATATTTAACAGCTGTGAGAACAAAAAGAAATACCAATGACTAGGGACGCCTATCCATGGATTTGGCTAAATTTTCCTTGGTTGCGTCGAAATACTGAAGACAATAGAAGAGTGCGAACGCCTGCTCATGACATGCAGACAAAACGAAGTTTCCGAATTAGTACCCCAGTGCCTAAAACGTATTTTCGTAAACAACGAATTACCATTAAAGAAAAACAACAAAACTTAAATGCGAAGTTTGCAAAAAGGTGATGAACTCCGTTGACTCGTACGAAGCGTAAAAGAAACAAGGTGTTCAGCTTGCGCATAATGTGTGTCATAATAAAGCACTGTGTGTGTGTTCTTCGTTTGTGTCAGTCTCTCGCGCTGTTCTTATTTTAACATGAACTACCAACCTGTGCAAGTCTCTACTGCTCATACTTGCTATTATGATGGAGAAGCGATTGCGGAGATGACGCAATTAGACGAATTAAACGAAGCTAGGTGAAAGCACGCATATTAAAAGCCGCAGCTGCGCGCGAAAGGCAAAGCATCGATTGCGATAGCAAATTATTAGACATATATACGAAGTAAGAAAAGTAGTTTTATCGGCCGTATAAACATGCAAATATTCGCTTAGTAATTTAACAAACATGGTGTCAGCACGCACAGGCAAACGTGAACACTTCACACTCGATGACCGCGGCCACTCGCTGTGAAATCATGCGCGGAAGGCGCGACGAGCGAAGGAACTTTCGTGGTTTCTATCGCTTCAACGCGAACTAAGCGACGAGAACACCGCGCGCACAAAGGTATGAGCCGCCTTGAGATCGCTTTTAAGTACACGAGACCGCGCAAAGTACACAGTTGGTGCAGGAGTACGCCGCCGCCCCCCTCCCACCCGTCCCTCCCTGCTGCGTTGCCTCCCCGCTTCGCCCTCTGTGCGTGCGAGATTGAGCGATTGAGCCGCGATCGTCGGCTCCCCTCGCGCGCTCTCACTCGCACATGCAGCATACACGGCGCGCGACGACAGTGTTATCGCCCTTGGGCTTTATACGGAACATCACGGCGACGACTATACGGCGACGTTGACGACGACCGCAGCAATGCGCTTGCAATTGTCCGTATAATTTCTATCGCAATAAAATAAACCAGGTAGGTTGCACGGTCCTCAGAAGCCTGTCACGTCGTTAATTAACACGCAGGCGACACTCGTGTGCCGTCCATGGAGAGAGTGGCCGCAATTCTCTTCACGCCGTGCAGACACTCGGTACACGGATGCCGTGCGCAGTTGACCTTCTCTGACCAGTGGGAACACGAGGACACCTGCGAATTCAGGTGGCTGGCTCTCCTCATCGCTAATGATGCGCCGTTGCCAACGCAATGGTGAAATCTAGATTCTTGATAAGATAAACTGAGTCGCAGTTTCAGACAAAGTGTTAACACTATAACAAGCGCGTCTACAAACGCCTGAACAGCCTATTTTATCTACTTTTGAAGTGGCTAACTGCTTTGAGAATGGTTGAGTGCATATGGTCTAAATTGTGAGCTGGACTCCATGGCCTAGGGGCCAGAACTAACCGTCGCGTTTTTTAGGGAACATGCGCTTATATCATTCGAGAATTTCAACGAGAAGCAATAACAGAAAAAAATAACGATGGTAACAGGACACATGCGAAATAACATGTCTATTGTTCATTTGTGATCACCAGCTATCGATAATACTGGCACTATTTCGTGCGATGGCGTCACGGACTAAGAAAAAAATAAAACACCCGAGAATTGGAGTGTGAATGGAGCAGAATGACGTTGCTGTTCAGGATGCAACATGAATATGACAGCACGATTTCACAAATTAGTTCGGCGCACGGACTATACTATGAGGTGGCCAGGTTCCACTCGACATGTATTTTGATTTTCTTGCCTGGTTTTCCTGAAAACATTGTCGCAGAATTAATGCAATGCAATTGAATTCACTTCTACAGATACATTATGTATATACGGGGTGTTTCAGCAAACACTTGCAAAAACGTTTAAAGGTTTCCTGTGGCAGATAGCAGAACCTAGTTCAAGAGCTGGTCTACTCGTAGAGGCAGACATTATTTGCACAAAAAATTCAAAAAAAAAAGATATTCGATTATTACCAAAAATTCAGTAATAATGTTTTTAAGTAATTACCTTATTGCAACTTATAAATTCTATCTGGAGTTCGCGAGGCGGATGCACTTGAAACGTGTTCTCAGGATGACACCAGTCTCGAGATAATAATTATTCCCGACATTTGCGGAGAGATGCACGGGCGTTCCAGTTACTTTTGTGCTTCAACGCATAAAACAACATTTTGTAAAATGATTTGTCAGACTGCTTCTGACATCTGATTTAGATTATCCGACTATCTGATTAACTGACAAAACTGATTATCGGTCTGTTTAACCCCGCTGATCAGACCGCTTGCGCTGTCTGACAGCTGGGATAATCAAGCAAATTGGACAGGAGCTAGAAAAAGAAACACTGTAGTAGTGCGCGTAACGAAATTCAATGTGCCGGACACTATTGCGTCTTTGTTAAGGCTTTGTCGAAAAGAGTAGGGGGCGTTTTTTCACGTCCACTGTCCACTTTACACGCGTAATGGACGAATTGTGCAACAGAAGGTTCCTGCACTGATGTAGGCGAACGACATAGCGCTACTAGCAGACAATGCAAGAAATTTACAGACATTGGCCAATGTGTGTGGCAACGCAACGACAAATCTAGGCATTAAGTTTACTACAAACAAAAATATGGAAATATGACCTTTAAGGAAGAGACGAGTAACTACGTGATGTCAATTCAACAGCAAGTCATACCCATAGTCAAGCAATTTAAGTAAATCAGCGTCTACATAAACGCAGGAAAGACTTACTCATGCACCCACCAAGATATTCTGAAAATAAATCGGAAAGGAAATGCAGCAATACTGGAAGATAGGGCATTTTGGGGCCATAATAAGTATGAGGTGGTGCGTGGAATCTGGAAAGGAAGCACGGTGCCATCGCTGACGTTCGAAAATGCTATTCTGTGCCTAAAATAGGATATATTGTTCGGGCTGAAGTTAACCAATGATTGGTGGGTCGGTTGGCTTTGGGAGCCCACGGTAATACAACAAATGAGGCAGTGCAGGGTGACATGGGTTAGGCCTATTTTGAAGCCAGAGAAGCACAGAGCAAAATTAGTTTTGAACAAAGGCTCAGGAACATGGATGAAAATAAATTGGCGGCTAAAGTGCACAAGTATCTGTATCTGAAAAGCGTGGACGCAGAATGGAGGAAGAGGTCAAGAGAGTTGGAAACCAAGTAAAGGATAATTCAAACGCTAAATAGAAAACCAGCAGTCATCAGAAAGAAAGTGAGAGAAATAGAGACAGTGAATTGGATGCAAAGAATGGAAACAAAAAAGGACAATGGATATTTACAAGAGTGAGATGAAAGAAATTAGAAGGGAAAATGTACAATAACAGAAAGGGCAGTGACTTGCTATATGAGGCTCGAGCCGGTTGCCTAAGGACCAAAACATACTCGAGCAAATATTCATAACTAGATGGGGCATGCGTGCGGTGCAGCGAAAATCCGGAGACCACTTAGCACATCCCAATGAAATGCGAAGGGATTCATACCGCGAGACAAAACGGAACGTAAAAGCTCCAAGCAGCGCTTGGATTTAATGTAGACGGAAGTATCAACCGGTCAACAGTCGAGATAAGCAAGATACGTTTAGAGTATTGGTAGAAAAAAAAATCAGGGAAGAGCGGATCCATTAGAGGCATAGGCAGCCGTACAAGGTAGATAGCGAAGATTACAGAGACGTATCCCGGAAGGCTAGAAGGAAATGCACTGATAGCATACCTGAGTAACTCAAGCAGGTTAGGAGACGATTTGTTCTGTCCCCACCCTGCTTCAAATAGGATGGGAATAAATCATCATCTTCAGTAGCAGCGCAAACATGGAAGCGCCCGCTGTGTCCGCAAACATGTCACCCCTGTGAGCGTCATCTGCATGGCGCTATGCACCTCGTAAACCTGCGGTGACGTCATGGATTTTGACGGCATGTGCACAGGCCTAGTTAAACATTTCTCTGCTTCCTACACTGTATTGAGGAATAGCTAAAAGACATAACTTACGATGTTTCACGAATTGTTACTGAACCAGAACGGCCAAACGCGAAAAAATACTTTGCAATCCGGGATATCACGCTGACGTACCAGCCCCCAGAGTTCGGTGGCAAATTCAAAAATGAAACTTTGATCATGATTTTTTTCGAAAGCATAATTATCTGCACGGCGAACTAGCATCATGATTAACATCATGATCTGCCAATTATCGTCGAACTCAACGAAAGTAGAGTTCTTTAATAGTTTACCATATTAAAGTGCGTGTCTTTATTGTCCATTTAACACCTGCGATAGCGTCTAGGATGTGCGGCGTCATAACAGAGGCAGCGGTAGCGTGGTAAGCCAATGTAGTCCCTTCTTGATGAGCAGCAAACTTATATTGCGAAATGTCGTCGCCTGCATATCCTTCACCAGGCCGTTTCCCTGCGTCCTGCCCTGGACGAAGTGCCCATGGGTCGGGCCACTCTGCTCCATAGAGACTCACATAAGCAAAGCCCACAACGCACCCTTACTCTGCGGTAAGCCCACGGAACCGCGTTCCTGCGATGACGGTCTGAGATTACTTAGAAAAGAGGATTCGAGACAAAATGATAAATTTTTCGCTGGGCACACCTGTTAGGTGCTGCGAACATCAGAATCGGCTAAATATCGCCAATGCAATTACCTGTCGCAGTCAACTTCTAAAGAATTTAGTCATAAATAATTGATGTAACTATTACTGTACTGCTCCTTAGCTGTTCGAGTTCGTAGTTTCTGTGGCCAGGCAGCGAAAAACAAATGAGAAAACAAGGGACCGACCACTTATACAATTGGTCCTAATGTGAAAAAAAAAGAGGCCAAGAGTATATTCTCGAAAAAAAAAATTTCCATTCTGGGGTTTGACGTGCCAAAACCACGATCTGATTATGAGACACGCCGTATAGTGGGGGACTCCGGAAAATTTCGACCACCTGGGGTTCTTTAACGTGCACCTAAATCTAAGCACACGGGTGTTTTCGCATTTCGCCCCCATCGAAAGGCGGCCGCCGTGGCCATATTCGCGAAAAGCCAAACTCCACGTGTCAACGCGGAGAGCCGCAAGCGTACATTACTCGATCATGTATCTTCAAGAAAATCCTAGCTGTTTCTTATTGGCGCATACCGAGGACGCATCTACGTAGACGATAGGTCGCGACGCAGCCTATTTCACTTTGCCGTGGCAAGTTAGCGCTCGTGTTGTCTGTCCCTCGAATTCGCATCAGTACAGCGCTGCCAAAAGTCATCGGTCGATGCAATCTTCCCGTTTAGACGGTCGTGTTTAATTGCACATTTTCCGTGCATTCTTTCGCAGTGCGGATATCTATTAACTAGAGGAGCAAAGCACTTCACTGTACACCTTGATCCAAAATGCTGCTATGAAGTTTGGTCAGCAAAGCTTTCGTCTCGAATCCTCTACATTTAGTGAGCTGGTAAATGCACTGCATGAACAGCTGTACAAATGCGCGTTGCTGCGAGCAAGTGTAGTTCGAAAGTGTTGACACATATAAATTTGAGATTTCGCTTTGTGATTGCGTCAGCACTAATCAAAAATTCTACCGAGGAAATAGGTAAGTACATGGTTACTGGGGACTCTAAAATGAAGTTCGCAAGCTTTGAAAATATTGAGTTCGGTTTACTTGGCGAAACGCTTCTCTGAAGTATGGACTGATCTAATGATTTATTGATGAAATCCAATGTCTGGCAGATGATAACCAATATGGCCTATTGGAGTCACAGAATGGGGTCCAAGAAAGGGGAAACGCACTCGAGGATGGAATAGGAATAGATGACGTGAAGGAATCTGCAGCCACAGAGCGGAGTCCGCTGCGGAAGACAGGACCGGATCATCGGAGATTGCTGCTTAGTAGCGAGTGCTTGATGAACATCTGCGGTATTGACTAAACTTGGTAGCACCTGCCGCGGCTATCATAATCACATGGCCATGGCAGAAGGGATGCAACTTGTAACGACACAGGTTAGCGCTCGTGTTGTCTGTCCCTCGAATTCGCACCGGTATCGCGCTGCCTAAAGTCGTTGGTTGGTGCCAATCTTCCTGATTAGACGGCCGTGTTTAATTGCACTGGCGCCGAGATCTGCGTACTTGCTCTTACGATGGCTGAGCGACGCCATCTTACCGATAGTCCTCCTGTCACCGTGGTCAACGGATCGACCATCCGGAACTACGGCCAACAGTCGGTGACTCTTGTGATAGGCCTCAGTCGTACCTTTCGCTGCGTCTTCGCGGACGTGCGCCAGCCAATCACCGGGGCATGCTTTCTCTGGCACTGCAAGCTTGTCGTCGACGTGCGGCAGAGCCGCATTCTGCACTCCGAGACGACCTTAGCCGTCCAAGGCGTTTCCTGTCGCGCTCTACCGCTCCGGCTTCTCAAGGCGTACACGGCCATTCACGTCCCTTCATCAGCCGTCGTTGCCGAGTTTCCGGACGTCCTCTAACCACCCTCCTTGCAGTAAGCGGTCGCTCACAACGTCACACATCATATCGTTACAACAGGCCCTCCCGTGCTTGCTCGGGCTCATGACCTCCCGCCGGATTGTCTAGCTGTCGCTAAAAATGTCACAGTTTCGGCCGAAAGCCGAAGCATCAATTGCGATAGTAAATTAGTAGAGAGCTATTCGGAGTAGGGATAGTAGTTTTATCGGCTGCATAAACTTGAACACATTCACTTACTAACTGAATTAACAAGCGTGGTATCAGCGCGTACAAGCACACATGAATAGATCACACTCGATGACCGCAGACAACCACTGTCAAAACGTTGGCAGCAAGCGGAGCCGCCGCAGCGAGCGAAAGTTCGTGCGGTCTATCGCTTCAACGGAATCAATAGGCCGAATGCACAGCGCATAGTCCGCATACAAAGGTCAGAACCGTGTGGAGATCGCTTGCAAGATACGGCGCGCGCGACACCGGCAGCCCGTACCGCCACAAACATATAATAAAGAACCAAGCGCAAAGCTCAAAGTACATGAACGCGTTTGTTGGCAGAGTAGAAGCCGCCCCCCGCCCTCCCTCCCGCGCTGCCTTCCCGCTTTGCTCCTTTCGCGTGGGAGATTGCGTCGCCAGTTCCCCTTGCGCCCGGTTGCAAGATACGCATTTGGTGCCGCAGCAAAGCATCGCCCCCCTCCCTCCCATACCACCAAGGCGTTTCGCGCCACGGAAGTCGCGTTTGCTTTCCGCCGTGCGTTCGAAGGAGTTTGAACACATGCTTGACCTTGGCTACATTCGTCCCTCATCGAGTCCTTGGGCCTTGCCACGCCATATGGTGCCCAAGAAGACCGGTGACTGCTGCCCCGTACGGCGATTATCGTGCCCTTAACAAGGCACTGTCCCAGGACCGGTACCCCATTCCGCACATCCAAGATTTCACGTCGGCACTGCACGGCTGCGCCATCTTTAGCAAGGTCGACCTGGTGAAAGCCTATCACCAGATTCCTGTGGAAGCATTCGATATTCCTAAGACGGCCATTTTAACACCCTTTGGCCTGTTCGAGTATCTGCGCATGCCTTTCGGTCTTCGTAATGCGGGCCAGACCTTTCAGCGTTTTGTTGACCAGGAATTACGTGGCTTGACGTGCTGCTTTGCCTACCCCGACGACATTCTCGTATTCAGCTCCACCGTCGAAGCTGACAAGCTCCACCTACTTCAAGTGCTCTCAAGACTCAGCAAGTTTGAACTTGTTAACGGTTCGAATAGCCAGTTCGGTGTCACGAAGTTGGATTTCCTCGGCTATTATTCAACGCACAAGGCATTCGTCCACTGCCGACCTGCGTCAGAGCCATCCGTTAGTTTCCTCAGCCATCCGCCAGCAGGTAACTGCGCGAATTTCTTGGCCTCGCCGACTATAAGCGCGGCTTCATTTCTCGTTGCGCCAATATGCTGCAGCCCCTCCACGACCTTCTCTCGGGCCTCAAGACAACGACTACTCCCGTGCCCTGGAACGACTCCGCTGACCTCGCGTTTCGATGCATCAAAGAAGCCATTGCCGGCGCGACGCTCCTCGTCCATCCCAAATGCGACGCCCCAACATCAGTCATGGTTGACGCATCGGACACCGCTGTCGGCGCAGTCTTGCAGCAGTTAGTTGCTGGTGCTTGGCTGTCCATTGCCTTGTTTTCCAAGAAGCTTGCGCACCTTGAGCGCCCCTACAGCACCTTCAGCCGAGGAGTGCTCGCCATCCATTTGGCTGTGAAGCACTTTTCGACATTTTCTCGAGGGACGCTCCTTCATGTACTTATTGACCATAAACCACTGACTGTCCGTCCTACCATCCAGAGGCACCTCCTACGCTCCCCGAGAAATCAGACAGCTCGCCTACATCTCTGAATACACCAGTCGACATTCGCCACGTCAGCGGAAAATTATAATGCCATTGCCTACGCGCCTTCTCGAGCCGCCATTCATGCAACGGACAATGACGGCCGGTCATCGGCTTCACGGCCATGGCTGCCGCCCAGAGTATCGACGCCGAACTCCAGCTGCTTCGCACGAGCGGCATCTCTCTGGTGTTTGAAGATATCTTGCTCCCTGACTGCGACGTAGCCCTCGTTTGTGATACGTCGACTTGACGCCCACGTCCCTACGTGCCTCGCCCATACCGCCGGACCGTCTTTGATGCCCTCCATTCTTTGGCTCACCCTCGCATTCGCGCAACACCGCGACTCGTCACTTCTCGCTATGTGTGGCCTAGTATATACGTAGACGTTCGTCGCTGGTCTCGCGCGTGCCCCAACTGCCAACAGTCTAAAGTGAAACGCCACTGTGCGATTCCTCTTGGCAAATTCCCGTCCCCGGACGCCCGCTTCAGCCATCTCCACGTCGACGTTGTCGGCCCCCTTCCTCTCTGTGGAAACCATCGCTACCTGTTAACCTGCATTGACAGATTCAGCAGATGGCCTGGAGTGATGCCCCTCCTGGACATAATGGCGGAGTCGACAGCTCGAGCATCACTCTCTCGATTAGCCGCTACGGAGTCCCTTTCACCATTACGACCGATCGTCGCCGTCAATTTGATTCATCATTGTTCGCCAATCTATCTCGGCTCCTCGGTGTCAATAACATCACGAATACCTCTTACCACCCGATATTCAATGGGATCATCGAACGTTTTCGTCGCCTACTACAGGCTTCACTCATGGTTTCGACTTTTCCTTCACCATAGATCGAGCGCCTTGTTTTCGTTATGCTTGACGTCCGCAACCACTCTGCGCAGTGACTCTTCCTCCATCGCCGCAGAGCTTACGTTTGACACCACGCTTCGAGTCCCTGGTGAATTATTCAACGACTCGCCCACTGTATCTGCTGACGTTTCCTACAATGCCTACCGTCTATGCAGTGATATGCGTACTGCCCTTCCCTCCCGACAACGGCAGTCTTCCCGTCGTGTATACGTCAGCCCTGACCTTCAGAACTGTACGCTCGTCTTCGTGCTCCGCGACGCTGTGCGTCCTCCCTTACAACCCGCGTATGATGGTCCATTCAAGATCCCGAGGCGTGTGCCTAAATCGTTTCTATTGCTCATGAACTGCCGGGAAGATACGGTCTCCGTCGGCCGTCTGAAGCCTGCCTATTTTGACCCTCTAGCCACTTCGGCTGTCACATTCCCTCCCGACCGGGTTAGTCTATACTCGCCGCGTGCGTTTCGCACCACCACCATCCGCTCTGCGCCATTCCGTCCCACTCTCACGGCTTCCTTGCTAGGAGGGGGGCCCTGTAGCACGATATTACGTGCTACAGTGATCCGACCACAAAAGACGATGACGACACGCAAGCACGCTCACGGTGCGCGAGCAGGGAATCGGCAGTGAGAAGACCGAACGCCAGCGGTGCTTTGTCCCGCTCCCATCTGATTGAGCGAGCCTTGTTTAAATATAATTTGTGGACACCATGCACCAACGTCTGTCTGGTTTTTACTCACCCACGACTTCAATCTCCGTCATAACGTGTTCCACACTTATTTGACTCAGTTGTCCCTCGACGAGATATTCGCGAATAGTAGCTTCACTGGATCGTTAACTACACGAACAGGGATACAGTCGTTTGAAAAGTTGAGTATTATTTAGCTAGCAGTTCGAATCAGTGGGCTGTTCGCTTGTGCAAACCCTCGCACGTTAGAGGAGATCCGATTGAGACACGCCATGGCCTGAATATGGGAGGAACGTTTGTCCCGACAGGTTCCAGTCAAGGAGCAGGACTTTTCTACAAGGCTGGTTACGTCGAGGGCGCCAAAGCAAATTATTGTTGTCGAGGTTTGTCGCCGTAAATTAGTTCAGAAACTGGGGAATAACTGAAGTTCTGTGGCTTTATTTTCTTTGCATGTCTGAAAACCGATTGCACGCCATAAGTACAACAAGGTGATAGTGGATATCACGTGACATGTTCTTACAAGGTGACCAGAGCAACAGACATGAACAAATACGAGGCGATGATTGGCGACCACAAATGATGCGTAACGGCTCGGCACTTTTGCTCCGAGCTACCCTCTTTAAACACTGTGACCATCTTCGTGAATAATGGCTTTCACCATTTTCAAGTTTGAACCAGGAATGATGGGCTAAAAAAATTGCGAGAGAACCCATCTCACGATGACTGTAGGCGGTATGCATTAGCATTGAATCAATATAGCGACTAGAGGTATCGCCACCGTCGAAACGAGTTGTGTATGAGTCGTGTACTGCATCGGGACTTCTCTTTCGCGCTTCCCTTAGAGCATTCCCTTAGAGCCATCTAGCGCAGCCACCGCAAAGCCTGTATACGTGACCTCCGAAATGCATGGCGTCCGGTGCCTGCGAACGTTGAGAAACGCGTTATGCTACAACCGGGCTCCTCCCCGGCCTTCTTTCTGGACAGGCTACGCCATCTGGTGGCGCTGCCGAGAAGTCCGCGCGTGGCCTCAGAGACGAGAAGCGTTGCGCGCCGGCGCCGGAGAACGCTCAGAATTGGCCACTCGCTTGTCGCACACTCAGTGCCACATACTCGGTGACCCGAGTTGGCGAAGCATTCTTTAAAGAGCGGCACATACGCAGTGCATTCATGGCGCAGCTCACTAAAGCGTTGGCGTGAAAGGCATTCATTGAAAAGCGGCATAAATGCAGGGCATTTGGGGCGCAGCCTGCAAATGCGTCGGGTTGCTGTCCCAAAGGAACCCGTGTGACGTAGGTTCGATTCTGTTCAGCATCGCAGAAATTTAAGGCATCCTTAAACACAGGTACAGACTTAAACACAGAGCACAGACCGATCAGCGCATACTCATTGCTCCAAACTGGCGTCAAGGAGCTTCTTCGAAGAGCGTTATCTACGTTAATCCCGCGTCTACAATGACCCATGTAGGCGTGTAATAGGTTTTTTGAACAGTGGTTCACACTGCATTATACTCAGTGATTCATGTTAGTTCGATGGTTGTTGGTTGGATGGTTTCAAACCCTGCTACCTCAGCACAGCAGCCCGATGTGCTACCGACACGACCACGAAAACAGTGTTGACAGCGTGCACTAGTGTTGCAAGGCTGGAGTAAACAGCGGAGCTGGTGGTCGACCTAGCTTCTTCCAGGTTTTACTAGGCTTGGCTAAGTTTTGCTACGAAATGTTAAGTGCTGCTGACACGGTATTCCGAATCGGCTGACCGCGGACGCGCAGATTCTCACTTGGCCGCACGACGCGCTTCAAGATAGCGGCTTCTTCGGGTGTCCGGATCTTGTTTGGTCGGCCCACGTCAAGGCTACATGTACTCGTCACAAAGTCAGCGAGAGTTCTGCCGCCGTCGCGGCGGCTCCGAGCTTTATCTCACCGGTCACGTCACGGCCAAGCTGCGCCTCCACACTTGCCGGGGCGTGGCTGGTCGAAACCTGCCGAGCCGCCGCCAGAGGCACCGGCTCGGCGTCGGCAGCAGCTCTGCGCATTGCGTCGTTGGTGCTGCTACAATTTCTTTCTCTCTCTCGCTCTCATTTTCTCTTTTTCTCTCCCGAGCATAGCGCGGGCCGCGCGGATGCTCTCATTCCCTCTCCTTAACGTCCCATGTCAAGACAACATGTGAACGGCACGGAGAGGAGACGAAGCACACCCCGCTATGCGAGGTGGTTGCTAGGCAACGCGCGGTGACGTCATCGCCAGGCGCAGTGACGTCATCGCCATCGCATGCCACTGACTCCGCCCTACGCGCCTGGGGTGTGAGGAGGTTACGTGGCTCGGCAGCGCAGCTGTGGCAGGTGGTTGCTATGCAACGCGAGGCGACGCATAGCTGGGCCGAGTTTTCTGCTAACGCTGCACGGCCTAACCAAAAGCTTAAACAGCTCGGCTGTTAAAACCCAGTGACCGAGGTAGGCGGGAGAACGGTTAAATGCAAACATAGATAGATAGATATATAGATAGACACAAACGTAGATAGCCCCCAAAAAGTGCGTGCAAGAAATGCTAACGGATAATGATCTGGTGTAACGTAAATCTAGATGCAGGTGATACCATATATCAAGCGTGTAATATAGTATCGTTGCAGTGCCTTTCGAGAAAATTGTTACTTTGGGCTAGACATACTGGCTGCATCGTCACCAACGACGGAAAATGAATGCGTTGCACATTTCAAATGCCACCAGAGGACGCGGCAATCCAGGATGAAAAGTGTCCTGTCAGGATCAAAAGGTGTTGGGTCTTAGGAGGATATACCAAGCTATGTTCTGAAACCAGGCCACCCTATATAATTTCATCGTTTTCCGGCGTTCTTGCTTTCTTATTTTGCAGGTGAGAAAGTTACGTTTAGCATCGACGACGCGGACGGCGCCTGGTTCGGAAAGCGACTGCGCGTGCAGTCCTGCTTGGGACGTAACTTCCTGCTCGTCTTTTGGCGGGAGCACGAGGACGCGAGCAAGGGTTGCTGCGTGCTGGCGCAACTCATCGGCGAACCCCGAGAGGCGGACAAGTTCACCTACCGGGTTGAAGTGACTCGCGACGGCGTCCGCTCACTCACCTGGAAGGACAGGCCTCGCTCGCTCCACGAGAGCATCGAGTCGGCCATCGCCAGCAGGGACTGCCTCTTCTTCGACGCCCGGCAGTTCGCCGAGGGCGGGAAGCTGAACGTCGAATTCACCGTTTACGCCTGCACAAGCGACGTGATCGCATAAAATCAAATTATTATTGCGTACGCTTTATGAGAAGCGTGCGTACAAGAAAGGAAGAGTGGCTCTATATAAACCAATGCTTCCTTAAAGCTATGGCCTCAGACACCAGGCAGCCCGGTCTTGGCGGTCATGTTTAAGGTTTTGGAGTTTAAGGTATATAGCATTATATTCGGAATACTGCAGGAGAATGTGGCGCGGCAGTCGTTAGGTTCCGATGAAATTCCCGAGGAGTGCATGAATTTCGCTGAGAAAGTAGGTTGCACTTTTTTATTCTTTACGTTTTATTTTTGAGACAGTTCATTCTCCCAAATTTACTTAAGATTGGCTGACTGTATTGAATTCTCCATTGATATACTCAGTTACTGTAGTTTTCAGCGGATGAATAAATCCAAGCATTTTATCCTGTAGACTCAAGTGTCTGGTGCTTTCATACCCAGGAATTCTGGACAATCGCTCAGTTCCCCTTTTCTCCACAACGTGGCGTATCAACCTTAAAGAATTGAAATTCGCGCCATGACGTATGCCATGACGCACAACTAAAGAAAACATAATAAAAAGCGCACATTGGGACTGCGGCTTCACCTGGGTAATTGAAAACGAGCGCGCTTATGGATCAGCCTTATCTCGAAGACGACCGGCTGCTTGCGCGACTGTCAATGAATCGACGATTTTGGCTAGAGACCTGGTCAGACAGCTCGTCGGCATTTCGGATCAGACGTCTGGCCGAGATAACTGCTGCCGCGTAGCTTCCACGGTTTTTTTTTGTTCTTGATCGGTTTTCTTATTATTTGTGCACCACTGCGACCGCGGGCTTGCGTATTGTCAGCGTTATGTTTCGTGGGTTTCCTATACAGCCAGCGTGATGCATTAATTGGAAACTTTAAATAATGCGTTTATGAGAAAAGCGCTCAACCGATTTGAATGAGAATTGTTGCATTTAAGAGAGAACGTTATATCACGGTGAGAACAGGAAAGAAAATTTTGATTTAGGCCATGACATTTTTTGCAAGAGTGGCCGGGAATCGAGATATCTGACAAAAAAAAAAAAATGATGTACGAAGTTTACCAAATCCGTAACACAGCATCAAAAAGAAATATCGCATTTCTATAAACTGCATCCGTTGGAGCATATAAATCGGACAAATTTGACCTACGAATTTACGACTTATGTGAGTTTTTTTGCAATACCTTGCAAGGTTTTGCAAATGTCATATTCAGGAGTGAGGGGCATATATAATTTTTTTTGCTTTATATGAAATATTAGGTGTAGCTTACAGAATTGCGATATTGTTTTTAGTAGCCGAGGTACTGAGGTGTATACTTCAAGTATTGTTTTTTTGAAATTTCGCAATTTTTAGAATATATGTAAAAAACGGTGCGAGCTAAATTGAAATTCGCCTTGTGAAATAACTACATTTTAAATTTTACGTTAAGATTCAACATAACTAATTCATTTCGGTGAGGTGTTTGTCAAAACAAAGGATCAAAGGATTGCTGATTTCCCATGTAGGAGCTAAAGCTCCCCCTTAAGTACGATTTAGAATAATATATTTGTTGGTAGGGTATGCTTGTAAAACAGCTTGGGAGGGAAGAAGAGCAAAGAAAGAGAGAAGGCAGGGATGTTAATCAGATGGGTGTCTCGTTAACTGACTAAATGATTACGTCTGGAATTCTATAGTGGTTAGATTAAATAATTAAATTAGTAGATGCTACAGCCGTTTGCGCCCAAAACTTTCCAAGCACTATGCTATACAAGGTGCGTTACACACGTCCCGTTCTTCTCTAATTATTCGTAATATACGGCTGAAATATTATCAAGATATAGCTTGACAATCTAAAAAAACGCACAGGCCTTGGGCGACCTTATAGAATCCAGCAAACTCTCCAGTAAAGCTGATGCTGTCGAGCAGTTGCAGTAGGAATTTTAATTGCCTGTAATATTAACTCACAGCTTAAAACTTTGTGCGCATATGTTTGTGCACAGTATGCACGCTTCAGACAGCAGATCTCTCCCATGTATGTGGCAATGTCCCGTCAAATCCTCCCCCCCCCCTCCCCCGACCCCGCACCCTCAAACTATTAGTTAGTAGCTAGGAGCTGTGTGCGACTGTCCTGTACAGCTCCGATCCCACGCTACAGGACCGAGTCCTGAGGTGAGCTGAGGAGGTAGTGGAGGCTTAGTAACCACGCCTGGTAGACGGACGTCTAGCCACACAAGGTGGTGACGAACGCCTGCTGGGGTGGGAACACATAGACCTCCCTCTCTCCACCCAGACCCTCCCCTCTCTTAAGAAGGGAAATAAAAGTTCATTCATTCATTCGTTCATTCACTCATTTAGTCTCACCTCCGAAACGTGTGCGACGCGATTAACCCGACATTGGAGCAAGACGAAAGACAGTGCCGCATGCGATGGCAACGAGAAAAAAGAAGCAGCAAGAGGCTCGCGACCTGATGACCTTTTAGCTGGTATAAATCACTCAATTAGGTTTTCATGGATTCAGTCTGCATGGAAAATTGCTCAAACAATCCCAATTTTTAAAAGTCATGGGTAAGGATGCACAACAGATAACATCGCACTAATCTCAAATTTGGTGAAATTAATTGAAAGAATCTTATATGCCCGTACGATTAAAATTATGCAAAACAAAGAGTTCTATAGTTCCTGCCAAATTGGCTCAAGTTTAAACAGCCAACAGGAGAGGGACGGGCGTCGTATTCAAATGAATGCATACCCCAACCTGAACCAACTACCCAGAATACGCCCCACAAGCTTCACTGACGAGTGCTAGAGGGGCACAGACACTTCTCTGTGACTCTCCTCGCTACAACTTACAGAGACAATCGCTCGCAATCGCGATAGCGCGCTTGGACCGAAGTCCTTTAACAGAGGAAACCATTTGAGAATGCTGCCATCAAAAGACATCGCAGCGGAGGGCGACGAAATCTCTCTTGCAGTTTTTAAAGACTACAGAATTGGACAAGCGGCTCTAGCCTGAACTGATGTTTACAGTGCTACAAGTGCTACTGTGCTGTGCAGTGATTCTTTGCGGTGACAGTGACTGACTGTGATTGTGCATCTGTGCTCTCATTCTATCTCTCTCTCTACTTTCCTGTCACTTTACCTCCCCTCTCTCGCCAGCGTAGGGTAGCAAACCGGACTTTCCCCTCCGGTTAACCTCCCTGCCTTTCCCCTTTTCTTCTGTCTCTCTCTGGACCAAGCCCAGCGAGCCGCTCGTGCCAGTGGAGCCCTAGAATAGTGGTGCCAACCATCGTGCCTTCTTTTATCTATATTTAATAAAGTTTTTACTCACTCACTCGCTGCCAAATTCGATTCCGCCCATCAAATTCAATCTGGCATGCTCACGTGGACTTGGAAAGTAGAATAAAATTACCACGGTGACAGAGGCAAATAGGTGCTCTAGTGACATTAGACATTACCAAAGCCTACGATAGCGTAGAATACATAATTTTATTGGATATATTACGAAATCTAGAGTTTCCAAGTTATCTTGCAAACAGGATGTGTGAATTTTTAAATAGAAGAAAAATTTACTGCCCTCTAAGAAGTTTTTAGTCGAGTATACATAATCAACCACGTGGTGTTCCACTAGGAACTGCCAATTCGCCATTGTTTAACATTCTGATGAGTTCCATTCCTAGTCATCAAGATGTACAAACATGTATACGCAGATGACATTGCTTTCTTCGCAACAGACAGTGATATTTACTCCCTATATTATCGAATAGAGAACTACCTCTACACGATAGAAATCTGGTTAAGCAAGATTCGCCTTTCACTTAACGTTAGAAAGTGTTCAATATTGTTTTTTTTCTCTTAATAATCCCGTTAACATATCGCTATGCTACCATCTCGAGACTATACCTCAAGTGGAGTTGGTGAAGTATTTGGTTGTCGTCTAAGACAGTTTCCTCAGCTGGCTTGGCCATATTGACCATATAGTTAAACGAGGAGTGAGAGCAGTTGGCATGCTACACGTAAGCTATACAACTGTGGGTCGGGGATGTGGAGAGACCCACATCTAATGATATATAAACTGTATGTGCGGCCCATTTTACAATTGGGATGTATACTATTATCTGGTGCGCCAGCTTATAAATTACGCCGTCTTGTTCTGATTGAGCGAGAAGCCCTGCGATTGTGCTGCGCATTACCGAAGTTTGTTGCCAATAACGTATTACATCAAGAAGTCAAGACGCCCTCAATATTGTGTAGATTGTGTTTGCTGACGGTACAAACATTATTAAATTTTTATGAATCCCCTACTAGAAGATTGGAAAACATATTCATTTCCCAACCTGCATTAACCAGCGGAGTGCAATGGCCTCGGTCTCATACATAACAGCTATTCCTTGTACAAACATTGATCCATCCCTTAAATGCGCGCATCTGGGAGGTACCCCTTATTTTTGATGTGCGAGAGTGTATGAAAATCATATATGATGACATCTACCCAAACAACGAAACACTTCTGTCCTAATATAAGTATTAAACGGCCTATTGCAAGACCATTTATTGACTTAAGCTAGAGATACGGTCGTTGTGACAGACGCCTCACGGTGTGAAGACAAATCTGGAATTGGCATTTTCGCTCCTGCTCTAGACTGGTCATTCGCAATCAGGATTCCGGACTTATTTTACGTATTTCTGGCTGAATTTCTAGGTGTAGCGTTAGTCTTACGCAAACTAAATTATACAATATTGGCGGTAGTCATAATAACGGATTCTTTATATTTATGTTAATCGCTCACAGAAAGCAGTAGAACTAACCTTCTACGTACCCTTGATTTTCTAGTGCCTGCCCGCATAAATTTAATTAGGTTGCTTGGGTGTCTGTGTATAAAGACTTATTCATGAACGAAATGGCTGATAGTCTCTCGAGGGCGGCCCTTAATGGCCCTGTACTATCATTACTTCCTACATCAGCTTACCTAACTACTACTAGATTCAGGAGATATGCAATCGGTCCAGATTTTTTGAACCCCGCTATAGCTAATTTTTCAGAATATCGACACCTCCTATTCCCTTGGCACGTAAATTACTTTCACACCAGAAAACCTGAGGTAATTTTTACCCAATTACGTTGCCCAATACCAGCACTAAACTTCTATCGCTGCAGGGCTGGTCTGGCGCCCTCCACCCTGTGCCCAATCTGTGCAGAGGATGAAACCACAGAACATTTTTTTTCTTTTTCTGCCGCCCATATTCTTTTTTAAGGAAAAAAAAAAACATTTGAGAATCAAAGTTTACTCAAGTTGGTTTAAAATTCTCCATTATAAATATCCTTTCTCGAGTAGCCTCCTCTCTTGGAAACTTCCACAGAGATGTCTGCTCAGCCGTGGAGGAATTTAAAGCTGTTTCGGGGAGATTTTTTAAAGTTCTTCATACGTAAATTTGATTCATTTCCTCCAAAAATTTTCGCAAATATATTATTAAGAGAAGCTTCCTGATACAATTAAAATCTCGGCCAATCCCCCGCAGTGGGTGTGCGCCATCGTAGCAGGACAACCAAACCAAACCGAACTCGCGCATGCCGAAGGTTCAAATCGGCACGCGATCCGAACCCGATCAGCTCTATAGGCTCGTCGGCGCCTGGTGCAAGCATCAAGCAAGGAAGCCTGAACGCCATGGAGGCGGGAACCGTCAGAGATCCGGCAAGCGGCCTCGCCTTCACGATGTCCCCAGGGCCCAAACTGTCCGTTTCGAGAGAGACGAAGCAACGGGTCTTGCGCTGCCGAGCCCCCCGTTCAAGCCGCGGCTCCCGACCACCTGCAAGGGAACGACTCACGGCAGTCTTCGCTGCTGTCCAGGCTGCTCTACGGCACCCTCATGAGCACATAATCACCGGCGTGTGCCTCTTCATTGGACTGCACCCGCTTGGAGCCATCGCTGGAGAGCCTGTGAGCGCCCGCATGTGCCGCCTATCTCATCACTAGCGCCACCTACAGCGCTGTTACGCCGACTCAACGCCAAGCCCAAGCGAGGGAGGGGTCACTCCCATTCGCTACGACCACCGCCACGGACGGTCACGGTTTTTGGCGCGTGCCACTATGTTTTCTAATAAATAAGTGTTACCCTGTTATTCACGCCTCAGCCTTCACGCCTCAGCCTTCACGCCTCAGCCATCACGCCTCAGCCATCACGCCCAGCCCTCACATCTGGCGCAGTCGACCCCTAACCTCAGCCAAGCCATACAGCCACGGCAGCGCAAGAACGCCTTTCGAACGCCAGCGGCGAACGCCAGCAACAACGCCAGCGTCGAACGCCGGTCAGTACGCCTTCTCAACTGCATTCGTCATTGTACTTACGCACTCACGCCGCCGAAGACTCACGCCTGAAGATACTCCTGCCATTTTACCGCTCGTCTGTGTAAAGCACGGCCGTCATATGAAGAGTGCCGTGAATGTTGACTAGCCCTAGTCGACAACTAGGCTTAGCGATCACTCGCCTAGTCTCCCGTGCGCCCAGCCTCGTTCCGCAACGCCATGCCGGGAATTGTGTGGCAGAATCTCGACGCGGTGACCATGTCGCGTCTCGGCGTCGACCTTATACGCGAAGAATTGGCCCGTCGACAGCTGGACCTCACAGGTTCGAAAGAGGAGCTCGTCGGCGTCTTTGACGCTGGACCCAGCCACTCTACAGAGCCTCGCCATGCTGTTCCAGCAGCTACCTCGCCCTGCAACAACGGTGACGACACTGCCAGACCTGTCATCGTCCATCCCGCAATTCGCTGGTTTGCACAGCCACAGTGTCAATACATGGCTTGACGACGTACGACGAGTACAGCAGCTCGCCTCGTGGGACGACGCCACCACACGCCTGATCGCAGCTAGCAAGCTGAAAGGCACGGCGCGAGACTGGCATCTCGCGGTCGGCAACCAGTACAGCACCTGGGCCACGTGGAGTGCCGCCCTGAAGGACACATTTTGTACAGAATTGTCCCTCATTGAGTGGCAAGAGCAGGTCATGAGGGTTACCCAGGCCCCATCCCAAAGCTTGCACCAATATGCCTTTGCCAAGTTGAAGATCATTGAGCGTTGCCCCGTTAACCTTTCTGAGGCACAAAAGATTGACTACCTGCTGCATGGTTTACGGGAACAACACATCCTCGCCGCCATAGCAGCCAACAGGCTGCCCACGGTAGCTGAGTTTATTTCTACTTGCACCAGCCTCGACAAGAGTGCGCAACATCTACACGCCAAAGCAAGCCCGTCACCATTTGCCGGTTCTGTTTTGCCGCCGTCGCAACCCTTTCGTGCCGCTAAGCCCGCAGAGCGCCAGCAGCCTCGCTCAGACCAATCGACACCACAGTCCTCCCGAGGGGCCACACCAAAAACGCGCATTTCAGAGCTGCCCGCCGAGCAACAAGAAGCTACTTATGCAGCTATTTCGGCACAGTATGGCGCTCCAGCTTTTCGTAGCGGTCAAGACCTGTCTCAAGCTGTCTGCTACCAATGTCATGCCTTGGGTCATCTGGCATCCAAGTGCCCTACACGCACCAGCCGCTTATCATCACCAGCGCCTCCAACCATGCCCAAGACACAGCAGCCCCCAGCACTGCACAGTGCACCCGTTCCGCTTGACGGCTCACAACAGCAATGCCCCTTCTTCAACGCAACTCTCAGTGGAGTCGGTGAGTGTGAAGCGTTTCCTGACTCTGGGTCCAAGGTGACATTAATTTCTAAAGCTCGTGTGCCTGCAAGCATGATCATCCCATGGACCGAGCCTCCACTCGTGGTGGTAGGAGGAAGCACAGTGCTACCTGTTGGTGCTGCATTTTTGAAGATATCCATCGGCCCCGCCACAGGAGTTGTTGAAGCTGCTGTTTTAGAAGATAATGTACTCCCCCTCATTCTTGGTGAGGATTGGTTCTCGGCAGCGCAGGCACGTCTCATCTTTGAGCCTCCGAAGCAAGCGCAGTTGCAGCATACAGCCACGAATATCACCATTACCGCAAACCAAAAGCTAGTCTCAAGAATGGCAAATGCTGTGATCCCAACAAGGTCCGTCCTTTTTCCTGAAACCAGGCCCAGTTCCAAAGACTGCCTACAACGTGATCCGTTGCCGTTGCCAGAACAGCCACCATGGCAAGCGTTAGCAGCCCAAACGTTGCCCTCAAGTAGCGCTCCTCTGGTGTCAAACTTCGGTGCTTCCGACACGGCGCTCGTGCACATTCATCCTGACATTCCACCGGCTCGCGTTGACAGCCAGCTCGCCCTCACCCAGCCTCCCCTTTTGGCGCACTTCGACCCCATGGCAACCACAACGCTAACCACAGACGCTTCGCAGGAAGCCATTGGAGCAGTGTTATCGCAAATCCAAGACACCAGAGAATGTGTCATTGCCTACGCCAGCCGTGGACTTAGGTTGGAGGAACTAAAACTGCACAGCAATGTATGGGAGTGTATCGCCGTTCACGGGGCAATAACCGTGAAGTTCCGCCAATACCTCCAAGGCAGAAAATTCTCTCTGGTCACAGACAACTGGACTGTTGCCTGCTTAACGTCCAACGTGCGGCCATCTCGTCGGTTCACTTCTATGCTCATGGACTTAGTAGAGTTCGATTTCACCGTGCGACATCAGTCAGGACGCCAAAACGTTGTAGCCGACCACTTGTCCCGTTTGGCAGGTGCTGTCACACAGTCTTCGCAGTCGCTGGCTACGATGCAGCAAGAAGATTCCGAGTGCGCTGCGATTCTTTCACGCCTAGCCAATGAAGAGGAAACAGCCGAGTTCACCAAGCTAGATGACATCTTATACCGCCGACTGCCATCGGGAACGTATGCAGTCGTAGCTCCGTCCAAACTGCGCCCTGCCATTCTACAAGCATTACACGATGGTGCAGGGCACTTTGACACAAAGCGTACGTTGCTCAAGGTCCAGGATCGTTATTGGTGGCCTGACATGGACCGATCAGTGGAGAGATATGTGTCATCCTGCCAGTGCTGCCAGCAGTTCAATCGCCATACCTCACGCAGTGTAGGTCTTCTTGGCAGAATGCCTACCACGGACATTCCATTTTCCAGCATAGCAATTGACCATGTAACCATGCCACCCATCAACTCAAAGCGCTACATTCTCAACGTCGTTGATTTTGCCACCCGCTATATCGTGCCCGCAGCAGTTTCGTCCACGTCTACGGGCGACGTTATCAAGCATTTGCACAATGTGTTCTACACATACGGCACGCCAGATCACTGCCTCTCAGACCATGGCTCAGCCTTCGAATCCAATGAGTTCAAGCGCTTCATGAGTCTTCATTCCGTGGAGCTCCATTTCACAACTGCCTATCGACCCCAGGGCAATGGCTTAGTCAAGAGAAGCAATGGAACTCTCCTGGCAGCTCTCCGCAAGATCTGTGCAATGGAACCACTGTCATGGCCTACCAAACTTCAAGAGGCAGCATTTGCAGTAAACACGTCCATGAATGCCAGCACGAACTTTACGCCATTTCAGCTTCTCTATGGCTACGTACCGAAGATTCCACTCCAACACCATCCTCCGTTCCAGCACTCCGCCCTTGCCGAGCGCATCCTCGACACAACAGTGCAGCGCTCCGAAGCAGCCGCCAATTCGGAAGCAGCGCAAGGTGCACGCAAAGAGCGTTACGACCGCAGCCACCGTTCTCACACCTTTACCGTCGGTGATATGGTCTGGGTGAGACGACAGGCTCCGGTTGCCAATGAGAAAATAGCACCTCGCTTCAATGGTGTTTATCGCCTCTACAGAGCAGCAACAGCCTCAACGGCCCCAACGCACTCGAAGTCTACCGAGCCACCTCGACGACTTTGTGCTCGAGTGAAGTTGTAGCGTTCCCGCGAATGTGTGTGGGTGTGGTATCGTGCGTGTGACAGTGTGCAGAAGCAATTGACCACGAGACGTGGTCAGTCAGACTGGGGTGGGATGTGAGCGCCCGCATGTGCCGCCTATCTCATCACTAGCGCCACCTACAGCGCTGTTACGCCGACTCAACGCCAAGCCCAAGCGAGGGAGGGGTCACTCCCATTCGCTACGACCACCGCCACGGACGGTCACGGTTTTTGGCGCGTGCCACTATGTTTTCTAATAAATAAGTGTTACCCTGTTATTCACGCCTCAGCCTTCACGCCTCAGCCTTCACGCCTCAGCCATCACGCCCAGCCCTCACAAGCCGTACCGGCGCAAGTGAGCGACAACTTCCACATCCGCCGGTCATCGTTCGCCAGCTGGTCATCACGTGGTCGCCCGTTGGGAGAAAGACGCAAGAAGGCGGTCGTCTCTACCCCGTATTCCAGAACGTATTTCTCTATCCCGAATGATGATGATCATGTCCTTAAAATGTGGCTCGCACCCACCCTGGAGTATTGGCCAAGAATTGGGCACCTGAACCTTTACGTTCTAGAACCTACAGTGACTGTGCAAAGCAGACAGATTAGTAACTTTCCTAAACAATGGAATTTAAATCAGTAATGCTATGATTGAAGACTCAAACATCACTAAGAGAATTGTAAAAGTAGGGATTTAAAATGGTATTAGTTTCGTTGACTGAATCAAACCACAAATGACACCAAATACGTCCCTGTGACTACAGCCTAGTACTGAGGCAACGCAAGTTAGTGCTTTTTCCGATGTTAAGTTTAAACCTAATTAGGAAGCGGAATCTCAAGAAGTCTTCTTCGTAATTTATACCGGCGACATATTAAAAATAGTGTTCTATAGTTTCTATTTGCAGGCAGAATTGAAACAGCGGCGATATCGCCAGACCAACGCCGTGTAAATGTAGGTTGAATGGGGCGACATGGCAGTGTAATCTTGTGATAATTACTTCTGATTGCCTTCATGGACACCACTGCAATTGCCACGGAAATTTTATGTGCTGAAATTCATTCCATGATGTTATTGTTTAAATAATATCTACCCAGCTTGTTAAAGAGCCTGCCCGTGTCACTGCAACTTCTGCCAACATCCTTGACCTCGTCTTCACCACATCTCCTGATTCAATTTCTTCATTATCAATTATACCCGGTTTAAGCGATCATTCCGTGATTCATTTTCCAATCCCCATACGCTCGCCCCAGCGTCTAAAATACTGTAAGAAAATTCGTGACTACAGTAGAGCAGATTTTTCCTCGATAAATAACGAGTTACAAAGTTGTGCCAATTACTTCTTTCCACAGTTCTGGGAAAGGTATATCGCTGAAAACTGGCTATTTTTCAAAAACACGGTTGAAACACTAATTGAAAAATATATTCAAATATATTCCGAATCGCCTATTATCTCCATGCAATCGGGCTCCTTGGTTTAACTTGTGTTTAAAACGGCTTCTTAACAAGAAACAACGCATTTTTCGATGCTTCAAGCTGACTGGGGAAACCAAAGCAAAAGCTGCCTACGTAGCTATCGCATCTGAATATAAAATAGCCATCCGCTCAAACACTACCACATATACTCACAACTAATCTTAAGAAGTTTTGGAACGTTATCAACGTACGCAAATCTGGAGAAATGGTTCTGAAAACTGACGCTGGATTTCCTGTCCCCCGTGAGCTTTGCTAAACGGCTTTTAACAACGCATTTTCGCTACCTTTTTCTGGCGCTCTAATAGATACTTCACCGTCCACACGTGCCTTTACGTTCCTTGAGATGGAGCCGATTTCGATCGACGTTGATGGCATATATAATTTGATAAAAAAAGCTGAAATTTCCTGATCAGCAGGTGTTGATAACAAAAATTACAAATTCCTTAAGAGTACTGTAGCGTATTTATCTGCTTTCTTGTCATATATTTTTACTCAGTCTTTGCAGAGTTCCACACTGACGGACGACAGGAAGATGGCGAAGGTGATTTCAGTCCACAAGTCTGGTGATATTCATAACCCCCTAAACTACCGGCCGATCTCCTTAACTTCCATTCCAAGCAAGCTATTAGAGCACATAATCTACTGCAACCTGATTAGTTTGCTCGAGTCTAATAACTTTTTTGTTCGCGTCACAGCAGCATGGTTTT